>NW_024746988.1:0-7037 GCF_018991925.1 Homarus americanus
TGGTAGCGTGACGTGAGAGGAGGGCCCGTGGGTTCATGTAAATATAGTATTGAGTATTATGCCCCGTCCACACGATCGAGCAGTGCCAGGCGGGCTTTGCCCGTTTACCGGGCAAAGCCTGTGTGTTGTCGTACGCACAGGGGTGGTTGGCGGCAGTCATAGTCAGGCGCCGGTAGCTAGTAGGTGGTCGGCAGTGGCGGGTGCGGTACGATCACCATGGTGTGTCGCAGGAATAATCGCCGGACAGTTAAAGCGAAGAGCATAGCGTTGTGTTCTACAATAATTGCTGCTATGTGCAAAAAGAAGAACCAAATGCAGAAAAGGGAATGGTGCAAAGAGTGGTTAGGTCGAAGAAAAGTATTGGGAAGTCATGCCACGATTTTACGTGAACTGCTAGATGGACTTGAGCAAGACTTCACCAATTACATAAGAATGGACCCCAACACCTTTTACAAACTTCTAGCGAAAGTGGAACCATATATAAAAAAACAGGATACCAATATGAGGGAGAGTATATCTGCAGAGGCTCGTCTAGAGGTAACGCTCATATATCTTTCAACTGGGTGCACCTACACGTCACTTCAGTATAGAACGACGATATTGTAGTGGACGTCTCCCCTACAAACTAACTGCATAGCAGCCCACCACCTGCTATCACATTCCAATGTGCCGCCTTCCCTAGCAACCAACCAGATGTTACCGTATCTTAGCAACGAAACTATTCACCGGCTACTTCTCGGGTTTTCCCACCATGACTCATAGCGGCTGCTGCTGGGTATATAAGCTCTGTCTCTCCATTGAGATTCAGTCAGACCATTCTTCTTGAACTAGCAACACCTCCTCCTCCGCCGCTGCCTGGCTGCCCCTCGCATCTCCTCGCCTGCCTGGCGGTCCTCGCTCCCGCCAGCGAGCATGTCCTTCTCTGAGCTTCCTCACCAACCAACATTCAATCTGGCCCATCTTCCTGAACACGCAACACCTCCTCCAGCAAGCTCCTAGCTGTCCAGCATTCATTCAACCAGGAGGCCAGCAACAGGCAACATCTTCTCTAACGAAGCTCCTGCATATCTACCTCCTTCGACAAGCTACTCACCGCACGTCTCTACCAAGCAGCCCCTCACCACACAGCACCACCAGCACCAGACTGTCTATCATATAACTTATATATTATACAAGAAAACCACATTAGAGTTTCCTTCCATCCTGAGTGCTAGACAACTTTAATATCTCGACACCCCTACAATATCAAAACAAACTCATAATACCTGCAACTTGTTAAGCCATGTTTGAAGTACTCAAGGAAGATTACTTGCAGTACATAAAAATTCATTTAATAATGTTAGAATTATGATATGCATAGCCAGGAAGCTATGGGACTAGAGTCGTCGCCCCATATCAGGCAGCAAACCACCAGGCAGGCGGACATGATTTCGCTCAACAACGGGCACGGGCACTCCGCTGGTTTGCCCGCCAATTTTGCCCGATGACGGGCATTTAGCGCGTGCCCGCCGGGCACTGCTCGATCGTGTGGACGGGCCTTTAGGGAGAGAACAACCGTGAATACTATAGGTGAATCACAGACCCACATACAAATACAATGTTTATTAAACACAAAAATGGTTACAGAAGACATTGTATTCACCCAAAACATGAACTCCTGGTACCATGCCCTCAGGCTCATTTTACTTGCACCACTACTGGGTGTACCCACCAAAATGCACATAAGCTCTTACAGCACCTTAGTACCAATAAAACCAGTGGCACCTGCCAGTACAACACTCAATACCTCAGGGGCAATACTCCAGCGGCCGCCCTAGCCCTAGGAGTCTCATCACCAAGTGACACTTTCCAACAAACTCGGATAATTCCGGTGGACTAACACCACCACACCAACAGCCCCACTGAGTTAGGTACTGTACTCATCCACCAATGATGGGGCTGGCAGTAGTTTGGGGGCTTGAAGATCCGGGTTCACCACAGGTGCAGGGCGTTAGGGGAATACTACCCACTATGGGGCCCATGGATGGTAGTGGAGCTTCTGACGGACGGGGTTCCAGGGGACACCCGACTCCACTGGACCTTAGACATCTCCTAAGACTAGTGGATGCGTCATCCAAGCTACAGACACGGCCTAGGATGCGTTAGGGACCTGTGGGAGGGAAGTGTGGCGGCTCACTCACGGTTCATAACGAACCTCAACGTTTCAAAGGACATACATGACATAAAATACTTCACTCAAAGCACATTAACTACGTTACTGTAACACTTGCAATCAAACTATCAATTCGATCAAATCATTTAAAAATGGCGAATTACAACAAGGAGAAGGTGGAATGACCTACCTGTGGGAGGGAAGCGTGGCGGCTCACTGGCGGTTGGTTGGTATTGGGGGATTACTGGCCTCTTCGCCTTTGGGCTATTTCGGCCGGAGCTGATGTCTTCTTTCTTCTTCTAGTCTTGGTCTTCTTTCTTACTACAACTAATCTGTTGTTCTTGTTTCTTCTTTTCTTGTTATTCTTGTGTTCTTCTTGTTCTTGGTATTTTGGTTACTTCTTTCTTCTTGTTGTTTTATTTGGGATGAATTATGGTATGAGTGAGTGATATGAGAGTGAGTTACTGACAGACCAGATGAAATGGCCGGTCAGGTGACTAGTTTCTCTGTGATTTTTTTTTATTTTATTTATTTATTATTTTTTTTATTTTGTCTTTTGTAGCCCGTCTTTTTGTTTAAATATGTGTTGGTGGGTGTCAGTTTAACTTGATAAATGTGCGTGTTGTATGTAATGAAAAGGTTTGTGATGTGTCTCTCATGTTGTATGTTTAAATTTTTGTTTTATTCATTTTTATTTGCTTTAGGGCATGGTTACATACATATTATAAATATAAAAAAGTTCATGCGTGTGTCAATCATAACATGCCGATAAGATGGGTCTCCTTGAGGAAGATTATTACAGCATCACTTATGGTGACATCATCTTGCAATAAATTGGGTACAGTCAGCACGAAGCCTTGCTCGGCAGCTAGGATCACCAGCTGCCGGCGCTCTGGTTCGTACTGGCTGCACTCAGTCAGAATGTGTCGGATAGAGAGAATTTTGTTGCACGTGGCACAGATAGGTGGAAAGGAGTTGTCAAGATAGGCTTTTAGGTGGGTCAAATAGGTACAGTTCAGCCTTAGTCTGGCGAGAACGACCTCTTCCCTCCTATTCTTTCTACAGTATATGCTGAAAGCCAGTTTCCTATGTTAGTCTTCCAATTGTTGTGAAGATCTAACCTCGTCCAATCAAGTTGCCACTTCCCAATTGTATATGTCTTCCCCAAGGAGAGAAACGACTGACGCTCCCAGGGTACATTAGTTGTCTCCCTGAGACCCACAGTCGCTTTTGCTAATCTGTCTGCCTGTTCATTGCCCCAAATGTTGCAATGCCCAGGCACCCACATCAGCACAATATTCTTGGCACACTCATGTAGTTTATTAATAATGTTGCCCTGTATCTCATTGCTGGTAGTATCACCACCTTGAATTGCTTTAAGAGCTGACATGGAATCTGAAATGATAGCAACATCATTGACATCGCTTGTTATTGCAATGTCAATGGCTCTACTTATTGCGAACATCTCTGCAGAGAATATGGTTGTACTGGCGGTTGATCCGCCGCCGCTTTTCACCCACGCTAAAGACACAGATTCCACCTACTCAACCATTTCACTGAATTACGTTACTGTAACACTCTGATGTTTGAAACTGAGACTACGAACTCAGTTTCATTCACTACTATTATCTTTACAAACAATGCTGTGACTGAGCAATCAAAAGGAAGAATTAATTTGATTACAAAAGGTTGGGTGGCAACTAGTCCCAACACGCAACGCCTTGCTACAACACCCGAGGCAGATTTTAAAAGTTCCCTTCATAATATTAACTAATTCCTCAGTTAACCTACCTACCACAATTTCACTATGATTATCAGAGTCTCTGCTAATCATAGGTGAAAAAAAAGGTTTAAAGGTTCCCGGTAGCAGAAAGAGTTACAAACCTCCGTCAACAAACACACGACAACTCGATGACGTCGTCAAGGAAACAGAGAGAACGGCAGACATTTCCACTGGGAGACTCAGAAGGTTTTGTGGACGTGTAAGCGTAATATGGATCATTAGTTTATCAGGTTAGTTGTCATTACGATCATGACAGTGGCTCGGTGTGTAAAGTAGCTGTAGCTAAAAGGAAGAATTATGCCACAAAACAGGGAACACATGCTGATTTAAAATGTAAGAGATGCCTAGGGAAACATGAAAGCTTTCAGTGTAAGTTAAAAAATTCAAGATGTTACAATTGTCAGCGTATTGAACATATTGCTCCTGCCTGTGAGAAAGAAATTACAGCCCATGCCAGAAGTGATAAAGGCAGAGTATAATAATAATAAATAATAATAATTAACGGTTTTTTGAAAGAGCATAGCAGCCAGAAGGCTGAAAATATACAGTTACATGATTGGGGAATGGGTTTCGATTTACAAATAATATACAAGTAACATAAGTGATACAAATAAGATATATAATAACTAGATGGGGAAAAGCTCAAACTGCAGGGCATTTCAACATAGTGACAGTGCAAGAAGTAGGATTTACTGGGAGTGAATACACTGGTTTATTACAAGTTATTGATAATTTTTACAATGGTTGGGACTGGGCTGTTCTTATAGCGATCAGTTCGTGCACGTATGGGCTGGATGCGGTTGTGGTGTCGAACAGCAATTCTCGGGCTAGGGATCTCAGGTGGTAGTAGGAGCCGGTGTCGAGGATGGTGCAGAAGCTTCTTACCAAATTTGCAGATGAGGTCGTGGTGATGGTCAGTGAGAGTCGAAAGGGTTGTAGTAGATCCTCTCCCCTACAACTCCCAACTGAGCTCCGGCCGTGCCCCTACCAGCCAATCAGCGTACAGTATACATACATAAAATGCTAGTGACAGGGGGGAAGGAGGTTCAGGGGAAGGATAAAGGGAGGATTGAAGTGAATTTTAGAAGGAGAGAATAGGTGCAGTGGCTAAACACCGCTTGTGTGAGGGAGTTTAAGTTGGAGGAAGGAGGAGATACGCGTTCAGGAACGGAGGGTAGAATGAATCTCATACATGAACATAAACATGAAATGCTAGTGACAGGGGGAAGGAGGTTCAGGAAGGACAAGGGAGGATTGAAGTGGTTAGGAGGAGAGAACAGGTGCAGTGGCTAAAACACCGCTGCGTGAGGGAGTAAGGTTGAGGCAGCAACAACTCGCCCGGCAGGACAGAGAGTCAGGTTAGCGTCAGGTCAAGGTCAGGTGCGTGTTGGGTTGGCCATGGTTTCTCAGTGCTTGGTCGGCTTGATTGTGTGTGTTGTTTTCTTGTGCAGAGGAAATGTCTTGGTCTTCTGTCTTGGTATTCTTCTTAGCTTGATGTTGATTTTCTTCTAACTCTCCTCTTCTTGCTCTCTTGAAGTGTCCATTCATTCGTGTTTGTCTTATTGTTCGTCTTCTTATGTCCTCATAGGTGTGGAAGAAGTCGGAGACAGTGAGGTTGACCACGTGGGCTTCAGCCCACGGGCCCCGTGGTGTTCTTGATTCTGTGTGGCGGGTGTTTGAGTTTTTTCTGGTTTTCTTTCTTGGTTTTTCTTTTCTACTGGTTTTTTCTTGTCTTGGGAGCGTGCAGCAAGGAGGCCTTTTGTAGCTCAGTTTCTTGTCGAGTCGAGCTTATTCCTGCATACCTCCTTCCATTTCGGGCAGGTCCGATCGGTGAGATGAATGCCGCCACAGGCAGCGCATTTTTACTGTGTTGGGGCAGACCGTGTAGCGGTGTCCGGGGCTGCTGCACAGGAGCAGGTGTCCTCCTGCGCTCACACTTGCTTGACAGTGTCCGTAGTGCTGGCATTTGTAACAGCGTTTCGGTCTGCAGTAGGGCTTGACTGGCACAGTTACCCACGTTATGAGCCTCCTTGGGTGTTGTATGGTGTCCGATGAGGGCAGTGGTATCGACAGCTGACAACTCAGAGTTGCCCTTGAGGAGCTCACTCCAGCTCTGCTTGGTCCACATGGGCAATTTCGGCGCGTGGAGATTACTCCAGCTTCAGGTTGTCCCGACTTGAGGCAAATCATTTTTAAATGGAATGCCTTTGATGTCTGGGATTCCTCCACGAGCTGTACGGGCATACCCTTCGGCGGTTGCGATCTTGATGTCACCATGGAGCTTCAGTCGTTCCACACCTTGGTGACCCCAGATCTCGCATTAGTTTCAAAGAACTTCTTGAACCACGAGGTTTAATTTCTTGGGGCAGGTGGCATATCCGGACGTATCCGCGCCACGTTATCAAACCTCGTAACCGTTCATGGTGAGAGGGTTAGAGAGTGCTCTCTGATGCAATGGAGAGACAGACCATACACAGCAGCCGGAAGTAAACCCGTGGAACTCGCGGTTTCTGATTCCTTTGCTAGGAAGACGAGCAGGTAGCCAACCCCCCCCCCCTGTGTTGCTAGGATACTGTAAGAACATAAGAATGGAGGAAACTGCCTATTGGCCCATACTGGGCAGTCCTGTTTACACCAACCCCTATTGCTCATATAAGCATCCAACCTATGTTTGAAGCTATTCAGTATTCGAGTTCATGATGATATTTGGTAACTTGTTCCATTCATCCACTACTCTGTTTTCAAACCAGTGTTTACCTATTTCACGCCTAAATCTAAATTTGTCTAATTTAAAAACCATTATTCTGAGTTCTCCTGGTTGGATAGTTTGAGTACCTTTGTAATGTCCCCTTTGTTTAGCCCCTGCCTTCCACTTATACACCTCTATCAGGTCGCCCTCGCTCTAACCTCTCTCGAGGAGTGCGCAAATTAAGATACTTTTAACCCGTCTCTATACTCAAGGTTCCTAATGCCGGGATTAGTCTTGTCATTCTCCTCTGGATTCTTTCCAAGGATTCTATATCCATTCTGTAACAGTGACCAGAACTGAACTGTGTAATCCAGGTGTGGTCTCACAAGAGCAAGATACAGTTTTAGGATAAG
>NW_024746989.1:0-9480 GCF_018991925.1 Homarus americanus
AGTTTGAAGGGGTTAAATCATCATGCAGGTAGGCATCTCATATGGGCCTAAATCATCATACAGGTAGGCTTTCACAAGTTAAATCATCATACAGGTAAGTCAAGGGGTTAAATCATCATGCACAGGTAGGCTTCTCATGTTAAATCACTGCACAGGTAGGCTTTCAAGGGGTTAAATCATCATACAGGTAAGCTTTCAAGGGGTTGTAACCATCATACACAGGTAGGCTTCTCAAGGGTTAAATCATTATACAGGTAAGCTTTTCTGTGTGGGTTAAACTCATCATACACGTAGGCTTCTCAATGGGTTAAACTTCATCATGCAGGTAGGCTTCTCAAGGGCTTAAATCATCATACAGGTAGGCTTCTCAAGCGGAAAAATTATCATACATGTAGGCTTCTCAAGGTTAACCATCATACAGGTAGGCTTCTCAAGGGTTAAATCATCATAACATGTAATATTTCAGGGGTTAAACTGATCATACACGTATGCTTCTCATAAGTTAAATCATCATACAGGTAGGCTTTCAAGCAAGTTAAATCATCATACACGTAAGCTTTCACAAGTTAAATCATCATACAGGTAGGCTTCTCAAGGGGTTAAATCATCATACAGGTAGGTTTCATGGTTAATCATCACACCATGCTTCAATGGTTAAATCATCACACAAAGTAAGCTTCAAATGTTAAATCAACAAACAGTTAAGCTTCTCAAGGGAAACAACAACTACAACTCTCAAGGTTAAATCATCACACGTAGCTACCAAGGGTTAAATCATCATACAGTAAGCTTCTCAAGGATAAAACCATCATGAAGCTATCAAGCGCTTAAATCATCATATGTAAGATTTCAAGGGTTAAATCATCATACAGGAAAGCTTCAAGTTAACCACATACATCTAGGCTGTTAAATCATCATACAGGTAACTTATCAAGGCGTTAAATAATCACACATAAGCTTCTCAAGGCGTTAAATCATCAAAGTAAGCCCAAGGCTTAAATCATCACAGGTAAGCTTGGGGTTAACCATCATACAGGTAAGCTTCTTGGCTAAACCACCATACATGTAAGATAAGTGTTAAATCATCATACATGTAAATTCTCAAGGGTTAAAATCATCATACACGGTTTTCAAGGGTTTAAACTACCATACAGGTCACAGCTTCCTCAGCCATGTCACAAACTCATCACACAGAAGGCTTTCATAATAAACATCACACAGCAAGCTCACAAGAACAACCATCATGTAAGCTTCTAAGTGTTAAACCATCATACAGGAAGTCTTCTCAATAGTTAAATCATCAACAGGTAAGCTCAAGGGTTTAAATCATCATACAGGTAGGCTTTCAAGAGAGTTAAACATCTACAGTAAACTTCTCAAGGTCAAACTAATACATGGTGTAAGTTTTCAAGTTAAATCATCACAGTGCTCTCAAGGTAAAATCATCATGTTGCTGTAAGTCAAGGATAAACCATCCATACAGCAATTTCCAAAGGGTTAAATCATCATACAGTAGCTTCTCGCGGTTAAATCAAAGCTTCCCAAGGTTTTAACCACACGCAAGCTTCAAGGCATAAATCATCATACAGGTAAGCTTCTCGGCTAAAATCATCATACATGTTCCCTTAAGGCAAATCATCATACAGTAAGCTTCTCATAAGCAATCATCATAAGTCATAAGCAAATCATCATACAGGTAAGTCAAGGGGTTAAATCATCATACAGGTAAGCTTCTGCGGTTAAATCATCATACAGGTAGGCTTCGGTTAAATCAACATACAGGTGCTTCAAGTAATACCATAACAGGTTTCAAGGGTTAAATCATCATACAGGTAAGCTTCTCAGTTAAATCATCATGCTGCGTAGGCTTCTCAAGGGTTAACCATCATACAGGTAAAATTCTCAAGGGTTAATCATCATACAGGTAGGCTTCTCAAGGGGTTAATCATCATGCAGGTAGGCATCTCAGGGCTTAAATCATCATACAGGTAGGCTTCTAAAGGGTTAAACTATATCTCACAGGTAAGCTTCTCAATAAGAAATCATCATGTTATGTGTTTCTCATAAGCAATCATCATGTACAGTTAGCTATTCAAGGTTAAATCATCACACAGGTAAGCTTCACAAGGTTAAAATTATCATACAGGTAGGTTGAAGGTTAAATCATCATACAGGTAGGCTTCTAAGGTTAAACCATCATACAGGTAAGCTCCCTCAAGGGTTAAATCATCATACAGGTAAGCTTCTGCGTTAAATCATACAGCAAGCTCTCGCAAGGCTAAACCATCATACAGGTAAGCTTTCAAGGGTTAAAATCATCATACGGTAGGTTTCTGAGGGGTTTAATCACTATACAGGGTACAAGGTAAGCAAAAATCATCATACAGGTAAGCTGAAAGGGTTAAACCATCATACACGTAGGCTTCTAAGGGTTAAATCATCATGCAGTTAGGTTTCTCAAAATTTAAATCATCATACAGGTAGGCTTCTCAAGTGGAAAATTATAATACATGTAGGCTTCTAAGGTTAAATCATCATACAGGTAAGATTTCAGGGGGTTAAATCATCATACACGTATGCTTCTGCCGGTAAATCATCATACAGGTAGGCTTCTGCGTTAAACCATCATACATCGTAGGCTTCGGCTAAATCATCATGCAGTTAGGTTTTTCAAGGCTTAAATCATCATACAGAGTTTCTCAAGGGAAAAATTATACATACATGTACTGCGGGTTAACCATCATACACATGTAAGATTTCAGGGGTTAAATCATCACACACGGCGTTTTCAAGGGTTAAATCATCATACAGGTAGGCTTCGGCGTTAACCATCATACACGTAAGCTTCTCACGAGGTTAAATCATCATAAGGTAGGCTTCTCGCGGTTAAATCATCATACGTTAGGTTTCAAGAGGTTAAATCATCACAGTTAGCTTCTCAAGGGTTAAAACACCCGTCAAAGTAAGCTTCTCGGGGTTAAATCATCATACAGTAGTTTCAGGCTAAACCATCATACAGGTAAGCTTCTCGGGGTTAAATCATCATACAGGTAGGCTTCTCAAGGGTTTAAATCATCAAGGTGCGTAGGCTTTCAAGGATAAATCATCATACAGGTAAGCTTCAAGGGGTTAAATCATCATACAGGATTCTCAAGCGTTAAATCATCACAGGTAAGCTTCAAGGGGTTTGATCAATCATACAGGTAAGCTTTAAATCATCGCAGGTAGGCATCTCAAGGGCCCAAATCATCATACAGGTAGGCTTCTAAGGTTAAATCATCATACAGGTAAGCTTCTCAAGGGTTAAATCATACAGCCACAGTTAAATCATCATACAGGTAGGCTTCTCAAGTTAAATCATCATACAGGTAAGCTTCTCAAGGTTAAATCATCATACAGGTAGGTCAAGGGGTTAAATCATTATATAAAAGCTTTTCAGGGGGCAAATCATCATACACGTAGGCTTCTCAATGTTTAAATCATCATACAGGTAGGTTTTCAAGGGGTTAAATCATCATACAGGTAATTTCAAGGGGTTAACCATCATACAGGTAGGTTCTCTCAAGGCTAAATCATCACAGGTAGGCTTCTCAAGGGGTTAAATCATCATACAGGTAAGCTTCTCAAGGGGTTAAATCATCATACAGGTAATCTTCAGGGGGTTAAATCATCATACAGGTAGGCTTCTCAAGGGTTAAATCATCATACAGGTAAGCTTCTCAAGGGGTTAAATCATCATACAGGTAGGCTTTCAAGTGGTTAAATCATCATACAGGTAGGCTTCTCAAGGGTTAATTCATCAAACAGGTAGGCTTCTTGAAGGGTTAAATTATCATACAGGTAAGCCAAGGGTTAAATCATCATATGAGGTGTTTCTTCAAGGATAAATCATCATACAGGTAAGCTTCTCAAGGGGTCAAATCATCACAGGTAGGCTTGAAGGTTAAAGCATCTTACAGGTAAGCTTCTCAAGGTTAAATCATCATACAGGTAAGCTTCAAGGATAAATCATCATACAGGTAAGCTTCTCAAGGGGTTAAATCATCATACATGTAAGCTTCTCAAGGGGATAAATCATCATACAGGTAGGCTTCTCAAGGGCTTAAATCATCATACAGGCAAGCTTCTCAAGGGGTTAAATCATAATATAGGTAGGATTCTCAAGGGGTTAAATCATCATACAGGTTAGCTTCTCAAGGGATTAAATCATCATACAGGTAGGCTTCTCAAGGGGTTAAATCATCATATAGGTATGCTTCTCAAGGGGTTAAATCATCATACACGCAAGGTTCTCAAGGGTTTAAATCATCGTACAGGTAAGCACTCAAGGGGTTAAATCATCCTACAGGTAAGCTTCTCATGGGGTTAAATCATGATACAGGTAAGATTCTCAAGTGCTAAATCATCATACAGGTAGGTTTTCAAGGGGTTAAAATAATCATACAGGTAGGCTTCTCAAGGTTAAATTATCATACAGGTAAGCTCAAGGGGTTAAATCATCATACAGGAAAGCTCAAGGGTTAAATCATCATACAGGTAGGCTTCTCAAGGGGTTAAATCATCATACAGGTAGGCTTCTCAAGGGTTAAATCATCATACAGGAAAGCTTCTCAAGCGGTTAAATCATCATACAGGTAGGCTTCTCAGGGGGTTAAATCATCATATAGGTAAGCTTCTCAAGGGGTTAAATCATCATACTGGTAAGCTTCTCAAGCGGTTAAATCATCATACAGGTAAGCTTCTCAAGGGGTTAAATCATCATACAGGTAGGCTTCTCAAGTGGTTAAATCATCATAGAAGGTAAGCTTCTCAAGGGGTTAAATCATCATGCAGGTAAGCTTCTCAAGGGATTAAATCATCATACAGGTAAGCTTCTCAAGGGGATAAATCATCATACAGGTAAGCTTCTCAAGGGGTTAAATCATCATACAGGTAAGGTTCTCAAGGGGTTAAATCATCATACACATAAGCTTCTCAAGGGTTTAAATCATCATAGAGGTAAGCTTCTCAAGGGGTTAAATCATCATACAGGTTAGCTTCTCTAGGGGTTAAATCATCATACAGGTAGGCTTCTCAAGGGGTTAAATCATCATACAGGTAGGCTTCTCACTGGGTTAAATCATCATACAGGTAAGCTTCTCAAGGGGTTAAATCATCATACAGGTAAGCTTCTCAAGGGGTTAAATCATCATACAGGTAGGCTTCTCAAGGGGTTAATTCATCATACAGGTAAGCTTCTCAAGGGGATAAATCATCATACAGGTGCTTCTCAAGGGGTTAAATCATCATACAGGTAAGCTTCCCTCAAGGGGTTAAATCACCATACACGTAAGCTTCTCAAGGGTTTAAATCGTCGTACAGGTAAGCTTCTCAAGGGGTTAAATCATCATACAGGTAAGCTTGAAGGCAGCGACCTACAGGTAAGCTTCTGCTAAACTACCATACAGTAAAGCTTCAAGGATAACCATCATACAGGTAAGCTTCTCAAGGGGTTAACCATCATACAGTGCTTTCTCAAGGGGTTAAATCATCATACAGGTAAGCTTCTCAAGGGGTTTAATCATCATACAGGTAAGCTTCTCAAGGGGTTAAATCATCATACAGGTAGGCTTCTCAAGTGGTTAAATCATCATACAGGTAAGCTTCTCAAGGGGTTAAATCATCATGCAGGTAAGCTTCTCAAGGGGTTAAATCATCATACAGGTAAGCATCTCAAGAGGATAAATCATCATACAGATAAGCTTCTCAAGGGTTTAAATCATCATACAGGTAAGCTTCTCAAGGGGTTAAATCATCATACAGGTAATCTTCTCAAGGGGTTAAATCATCATACAGGTAGGCTTCTCAAGGGGTTAAATCATCTTACAGGTAAGCTTCTCAAGGGGTTAAATCATCATACAGGTAGGCTTCTCAAGGGGTTAAATCATCATACAGGTAGGCTTCTCAAGGGATTAAATCATCATACAGGTTAGCTACTCATGGGGTTAAATCATCATACAGGTAGGCTTCTCAAGGGGTTAAATCATCATACAGGTAACCTTCTCAAGGGGTTAAATTATCATACAGGTAGGCTTCTCAAGGGGATAAATCATCATACAGGTAAGCTTCTCAAGGGGATCAATCATCATACAGGTAAGCTTCTCATGGGGTTAAATCATCATAAAGGTAAGCTTCTCAAGGGGTTAAATCATCATACACGTAATGTTCTCAAGGGTTTAAATTATCATACAGGTAAGCTTCTCAAGGGGTTAAATCATCATACAGTTAGGCTTCTCAAGGGGTTAAATCATCATACAGGTAAGCTTCTCATGGGGTTAAATCATCATACAGGTAAGCTTCTCAAGGGGTTAAATCATCATACAGGTAGGCTTCTCAAGGGGTTAAATCATCATACAGGTAGGCTTCTCAAGGGGTTAATTCATCAAACAGGTAGGCTTCTGAAGGGGTTAAATCATCATACAGGTAAGCTTCTCAAGGGGTTAAATCACCATACAGGTAAGCTTTTCAAGGGGATAAATCATCATACAGGTAAGCTTCTCAAGGGGTCAAATCATCATACAGGTAAGCTTCTCAAGAGGATAAATCATCATACAGGTAAGCTTCTCAAGGGGTTAAATCATCATACAGGTAGGCTTCTGAAGGGGTTAAATCATCATTCAGGTAAGCTTCTCAAGGGGTTAAATCATCATACACGTAAGCTTCTCAAGGGTTTAAATCATCATACAGGTAAGCTTCTCAAGGGGATAAATCATCATACAGGTAGGCTTCTCAAGGGGTTAATTCATCAAACAGGTAGGCTCCTGAAGGGGTTAAATCATCATACAGGTAAGCTTCTCAAGGGGTTAAATCATCATACACGTAAGCTTCTCAAGGGTTTAAATCATCATACAGGTAAGCTTCTCAAGGGGATAAATCATCATACAGGTGAGCTTCTCATGGGGTTAAATCATCATAAAGGTAAGCTTCTCAAGGTGTAAAATCATCATACACGTAAGGTTCTCAAGGGTTTAAATTATCATACAGGTAAGCTTCTCAAGGGGTTAAATCATCATACAGGTAGGCTTCTCAAGGGGTTAAATCATCATACAGGTAAGCTTCTCATGGGGTTAAATCATCATACAGGTAGGCTTTTCAAGGGGTTAAATCATCATACAGGTAAGCTTCTCAAGGGGTTAAATCATCATACAGGTAATCTTCTCAAGGGGTTAAATTATCATACAGGTAGGCTTCTCAAGGGGTTAAATCATCATACAGGTAAGCTTCTCAAGGGGTTAAATCATCATACAGGTAAGCTTCTCATGGGGTTAAATCATCATACAGGTAGGCTTCTCAAGGGGTCACTTCATCAAACAGGTAGGCTTATCAAGGCGTTAAATCATCATACAGGTAAGCTTCTCTATGGATTAAATCATTATACAGGTAGGCTTCTGAAGGGGTTGAATTATCATACAGGCAAGCTTCTCAAGGGGTTAATCATCACAGGTAAGCTTCTCAAGGTATATAAATCATCATACAGGTAAGCTTCTCAAGGGGTCAAATCATCATACAGGTAGGCTTCTGAAGAGGTTAAAGCATCATACAGGTAAGTTTCTCAAGGGGTTAAATCATCTTACAGGTAAGCTTCTCAAGGGCTTAAATTATCATACAGGTAAGCTTCTCAAGGGGTTAAATCATCATACAGGTAGGCTTCTCAAGGGGTTAAATCATCATACAGGTAAGCTTCTCATGGGGTTAAATCATCATACATGTAGGCTTTTCAAGGGGCTAAATCATCATACAGGTAAGCTTCTCAAGGGGTTAAATCATCATACAGGTAGGCTTTTCAAGGGGCTAAATCATCATACAGGTAATCTTCTCAAGGGGTTAAATCCTTATACAGGTAGGCTTCTCAAGTGGTTAAATCATCATACCAGTAAGCTTCTCAAGGGGTTAAATCATCATGCAGGTAAGCTTCTCAAGGGGTTAAATCATCATACAGGTAAGCTTCTCAAGAGGATAAATCATCATACAGGTAAGCTTCTCAAGGGGTTAAATCATCATACAGTTAAGCTTCTCAAGGGGTTAAATCATCATACACGTAAGCTTCTCAAGGGTTTAAATCATCATACAGGTAAGCTTCTCAAGGGGATAAATCATCATACAGGTGAGCTTCTCATGGGGTTAAATCATCATAAAGGTAAGCTTCTCAAGGTGTTAAATCATCATACACGTAAGGTTCTCAAGGGTTTAAATTATCATACAGGTAAGCTTCTCAAGCGGTTAAATCATCATACAGGTAGGCTTCTCAAGGGGTTAAATCATCATACAGGTAAGCCTCTCATGGGGTTAAATCATCATACAGGTCAAGGGGTTAAATCATCACAGGTAAAGCTTCTCAAGGGGTTAAATCATCACAACAGGTAATCTTTCAAGGGGTTAAATCATCATGCTGGTAGGCTTCTCAAGGGTTAACCATCAAGGCCAGGTAAGCTTCTAAGGGTTAAATCATCATACAGGTAGGCTTCAAGCGTTAAATCATCATACAGGTAGGCTTCTCAAGGGGTTAATTCTTCAAACAGGTAGGCTTCTGAAGGGGTTAAATCATCATACAGGTAAGCTTCTCAAGGGGTTAAATCATCATACAGGTAAGCTTCTCAAGGGGATAAATCATCATACAGGTAAGCTTCTCAAGGGGTCAAATCATCATACAGGTAGGCTTCTCAAGGGGTTAAATCATCATACAGGTAAGCTTCACAAGGGGTTAAATCATCATACAGGTAGGCTTCTCAAGTGGTTAAATCATTATACAGGTAGGCTTCTGAAGGGGTTGAATTATCATACAGGCAAGCTTCTCAAGGGGTTAAATCATCATACAGGTAAGCTTCTCAAGGGTATAAATCATCATACAGGTAAGCTTCTCAAGGGGTTAAATCATCATACAGGTAAGCTTCTCAAGGGGTTAAATCATCATACACGTAAGTTTCTCAAGGGTTTAAATCATCTGTAGGTAAGCTTCTCAAGAGGTTAAATCATCATACAGGTAGGCTTCTCAAGGGTTTAAATCATCATACAGGTAAGCTTCTCAAGGGGTTAAATCATCATGCAGGTAGGCTTCGCAAAGGGTTAAATCATCATACAGGTAAGCTTCTCAAGGGGTTAAATCATCATACAGGTAAGCTTCTCAAGGGGTTAAATCATCATACAGGTAGGCTTCTCAAGGGGTTAAATCATCATACAGGTAGGCTTCTCAAGGGGTTAATTCATCAAACAGGTAGGCTTCTGAAAGGGTTAAATCATCATACAGGTAAGCTTCTCAAGGGGTTAAATCATCATACAGGTAAGCTTCTCAAGGGGATAAATCATCATACAGGTAAGCTTCTCAAGGCGTTAAATCATCATACAGGTAAGCTTCTCAAGAGGATAAATCATCATACAGGTAAGCTTCTCAAGGGGTTAAATCATCATACAGGTAAGCTTCTCAAGGGGTTAATCATCATACAG
>NW_024746990.1:0-9348 GCF_018991925.1 Homarus americanus
GATCTCTCATTTTTTCTTTACCATTATCGTTAGCTACTTCTATTGTTCCATTTATTAACATTAAATAACATTACTTAAAACAACCATATTAATTTTACTACAGCTACAACCAGGGTCTTATTTTCTTCAGTTTTATATGTAGATCCAGTCAGTCACTGGTTTTGTAAACAACGAAAACAAAGCCGTCTCGTCTCCTCGTGTGTTTTAATATTCTACGTATTTTTAGTGAATTGTATTGCTCATTTTGCACACACAAACATTAATTCAATCAAACAGACATTCAGTAATAAACAATAATGAGTCTTTTGTACATAAGAGAAATGATGCTGTTTACACGATTGTGCACGTCGTCTGAACATTGGTGAGTCGTTCAAACCCGTCCAAATTCGAGTTTCCGCCGTCAAAATTTTGAATTGTTTTGTTTTGTGTGTGTGTGTGTGTGTGTTCCAATAAAAAACGTTGAATTAAAAACTCGCGAAATTTGAGAAGCTACTGTACGACATTTAACCCTTCAATATGTCTTCAAAGAGACCACGAAGCAGAGAAAGTGGTGCTAGTGCTTCCAAGCATAAGCACAAGTCACTATCTATCCAGGAAAAGAGTGAATTTCCATGGTCCGGAAATTTCCATGGTCCGGCACCGGTCAGGTCCCGAGGTTGCCGGACTGGAGAGGTACAACCTGTATTTGATATTTGTATATTACATAACTGTAAACGCCTTGGTTAAGGTCGTTCAGGTGACGGGCAAGTCGAATGGATAGATTGAAACTCTTCTTTTGACACATTCAATATTTATTGATGTGGTCAAAACCTACAGAGGAGATGTTCATAATATTACATGGTGATCCATCTGATACATAATGAGTTGGTCTCACACAATTTTATCTTAATTACAATTTATTAAACATAGTGACATTACACAAAGTTCATAACTCTATTAATCTTAGTTATGCTTCATTCTGCATTGTCTTATTACTCCAGATAAGGCAGAAACGAGTAGGTGTAATTAAGTCAACAATATTTCAGTACCGAGGGGTATGTCATCACTTGGCTGTACTTACAAGTGCGGGTCAATGCAGATCAGTGTGGTGTTCCAAGAGACAACAGTACTGAGTAAATTGTCCCAGCACAAATTCTCGGACAGAATTGTGAGTCGGTGTTCATCAGTGCGAGCAGAAGTCTGGTCTTCACAGCCTCATGAGAGAGGGCGGTCTGTCTCATGGCGGGGCGGGCACCACCACCTGCCAAAGGCAGTCCACTCAGCAGAGCCAGGACTTGTCTGTAAACACTTCTACATCTGGCGAGGTCACGGGTCGAAAGATTTAATGGCATCACACGCAGGAGCGTTCCTAGAGTATTTGGCACTCGGGGCGGACCTATCCACTGGCACCCCCTTCCTTCCAGAGATAAATAAATATACAGTAAAAGTAAAATACACAATCGTCCCTAGAGTACTGGGCACCCAGGGCAGGGCATTCCTTTGTCCCCTTACTCTACCTCTACTGAGACGAATGATGAAAAAAAGAATAATACTTTTAAGGAATTTTGGATTATACATAGTAGATATTATAAATGTTTTAGTTTCCTTCTATTAATATGGAAAAATATTATTATTATTTACTAAAGTATAATGTAGCCCACATCAAGTGTAATATTCGTAAATAAAAAGCAGGTTTGTAAATGTGGATGATATTTAGGAAATCTACAGTAGTATATATAAACAAATGTATTTCCTAATTTCAACAAAATTTACACGATACAACAAAGCACATACAAGTAATTCAAATATACAAAGTACAGAAACCACACTGTATATAACTACAAGTTACACATTAAATAAAGTATTACACAATGAGACGGGCGCAGCCTTCTTCAACTCACTTTTATCTGAAACTTGATTGTTCTAAAAACATAGGAACCAGAAGATACAAGCGGGTATACTTTCATCTAACGCAAAAAATAATATACCCTGTATATATATATATATATATATATATATATATATATATATATATATATATATATATATATATATATATATATATATATATATATATATATATATATATATATATATATATATATATATATATATATATATATATATATATATATATATATATATATATATATATATATATATATATATATATATATATATATATATATATATATATATATATATATATATATATATATATATATATATATATATATATATATATATATATATATATATATATATATATATATATATATATATATATATATATCATGTAAATCCACAATGACAACGTGGATAAGATAAATCTTGATAAAATCACACGGGAAGATGGAAACAACGGAGTACCTTAGCTTTCGTCTTTATTCAAGACATCTTCAGAGGCAACTGGATTACATGGACAGAGAGAGGCTTAAATATACAGGGTGACCTAAAAACATGAGGTCAGGTCAAAATGATGACATCCACTAATCCCCACACCAACACACACGTAGAGGAGCTTAAGAGAAGGGAGGTGACGTGACTAGCCAAGTCAGGTCAGAAAAAAGGGACCCACAAAACAACTATCTTACATCAAGATCAAAGGTTTTCAAAGCATTTTTAACCTTGGGCCACTGACAAATAAATTTATGTAACATATTATCAGTTTTGAACTGACCATCACTAAGGTTTATTGATTTTAATTCCTTAATCAAACTAACTTCAACAAGAAGTCTTTCTGTGACACAAGATGATTTGAATACTTCTAAGCTTTTTTCCCAAGCAATGGGGTGATTATTATTCCTAACATGAACAAACAAGGCACTGCTTTCAGATGCAGTTCTGATATTATACTTATGTTGTTTGATTCTGAGCTGCAGTGTTTTTCCTGTCTGACCTACATAATTACAATTACATTTGCTACATGGAATACAATAAACACTTCCATTTACATTCAAACTTGGGCTATTCCTTATTAACATATTGGTAATGGTGGAGTCATACTTGAAAACAACATTAATATTTAGAAGCTTGAGGGACCGAACTAACGGGACAAATTCATGACAACATCAACGCCAGCCGTCAGCAAAGCATAACCGAGTTCTTCGCCCGCAACCCACCACAGCCAGCCCAAGCCAGTGATAGTGAAAGTGAAGTTGACTTTGAGGGATTTGTCAGGGAAGCCCTGACAACTGTAAGTGACAGTGATGTTGATTCACCTAGTAATGGTGATTCACCTGAGGGCCAGTAATCTGCCCTCTGCCTCGGAACCAGCCTCCATCCCCGTATGCCGACCCATCTCTTCTACTACCGTAAGTGTTCCACCTAATTTTTAGTTTTCTAACCTTACCTTTATTTTTCCTATGTTAACCTTTATCTTTCCTAACCTAACCTCTTCTATATTACTTGTTTTTTCATACCATCATAAAGTTAAGATAAATTTTTTACTGCAACATAGTTATGTGTCGTCAAAAAGTGGAGTTTGGGGATCGGCCTGGACTCCATTTCAATTAATCCCATATGTTATGTTATTCACTTTACGCGGTACCCTCCGGGTTACATTAACCGCGTAAAGTGAGGGTTAACTGTATATATATAAATATATATATATATATATATATATATATATATATATATATATATATATATATATATATATATATATATATATATATATATATATATATATATATATACCGTAAATCACTGTAGGTGCGCGTGATCTAGGTATATGCTGATAACCACAAGGAAAGAAGAAAACACGAAGTTCCCAAGCGCTTTCGTGTAATTCACATCTTCAGGGGTGAGTACAGACTAGAGAGAGTAATACAAATCAAGGTGTATATATACAGAGGAGGGTGAGACCAGGTCCACAATGGTCAGGTATTAGGTAATGACCCTACTAATCTTTAAATAGCACACAACGGTTGGTGGTCAGGTCAGATGGTCAAGTGACCCGGCCTTCTCACCTGATCACAAATCTTCTTAATTACAAAATTGTCCAGCTTGTACATGCCGTTACTCAAATTCATGTTGAATGCTTCGGTATGTTTAATAAGACTAGATTCTATGATGTTCCTACTATCAATTGAATTACATGGTAATATTGAGGAGGCATTATCCCAGTCAATGCAATGCTTGTTATCCCTCAAATGAACAAACAGAGCATTGGATTCCTGGCCTGTCCTAACACTGTATTTGTGTTGTTTAATTCTAGTTGCAAGATCTTTACCTGTCTGGCCTAAGTAAAACATATTACATTCCTTGCAAGGAACTTTATAAATGCAACCAATTGTGTTGTTGGGGGAGTTCTTGATTAACATTTGTTTAACAGTGCATGAGTTTTTAAATGCCACATTGACGTTCCAGGTTTTTAGCTGTGCAGGAATGTGTGAGAAATTTTTGTGAAATGGTAATATTAAGATATTCTTATGGTCATGGGTGGGCTTGGGGTCAGTTCTATAAAAAGTTTTCTTAGTAATGTTTAAGCATTTGTCTATGAAAGATCTAGGGTATTTAAGGTTTGAGCCAATATTATATATATATTTGTATTCCTCATCGATGAATTCCGGACTGCAAATTCTCAAGGCACGTAAAAACATTGTTGAAAATACTGACTGTTTGACTTTATTATGGTGGGCAGAATAATAATGAATGTATGAACACACATTAGTTGGTTTTCTATAAATACTGAACTTAAAAGTGTTACCTATTCTGTGTATCAGACAGTCTAGGAATGGCAATTTACAGTCTTGCTCTAATTCCACAGTGAATTTGATCGAGGGGGCTAAGTTGTTAAGTTGTGGCAGGAAAGCTTTTAGGTCCTCATTACATGGCCAGAGACATAATACATCATCAACATATCTAAACCAGACTGCTGAGGGTGGTAAAATATTACTTAATAGTTTCTTTTCAAAGAATTCCATATATAGGTTGCTTAATACAGGTGAGAGTGGATTACCCATTGCCATACCAAATTTTTGAGCATAATATTCCCCATTGAATTCGAATTTGCAATCCTTAATACATAGTTTGATGAGTTCGATGAAGTCGTCTTTCGAGACGGGCAGTGAAATGTTATCCAGGGAATCTATGAGGAACTCTAGTAAATCATCAACTGGGACCTTTGTAAAGAGTGACGTTACATCAAAGCTGACTAGTTTAAAATCATGATTAATGTGTAAGTTATTGAGTTTATCAACCAGATCCATATTATTCTTGATATTGGAGTTAGAAATGTTGCCAACTAGGGGATTTAGTAAAGAAACTAACCATTTAGATAGTTTATAAGAGATTGACCCAACTGAGCTAATGATGGGTCTTGCTGGGTTATTGGGCTTGTGGGTCTTGATGACACCGTACATGTATGGCAGTGGAGGGGACGTTGAAGTAAGATGTTTAATGAGAGTAGCTTTGCCTCTCAATAGGGACTTCAGTTTTTTGTTGAACTGGGTGTTGACAGTGTTGAGAGGATTATTTATGAGTTTAGAATATGTTGTAGTATCACATAAGAGGTCATTCATTTTAGAGATATAGTCATCTTTGTTTAAAATCACTACTGTGTTGGCTTTATCTGCTTTAGTGACATGTAGATCCTTATTTTTCTTAAGGGCTTGGATTGCTTTGGTGAATCTTTCTGGACAGTTTGGAACACAAGGCTTGGACATAGATGCATACACAACACCTTTACACATGTTCACTTCTTCACTTGTCAAATTACTGAATTTCTCCAAATTGCAAAATGCTCTGGCTATGTCAACACTGTCGACTCCCTTGCTAGAACCATCAAAACTTAAACCATAGCCGAGGGCACACAAGGTATCATTGTCTAGTTGTTTAGAGGAGAGATTCACTACACAGTTGTTATTGGCATCCTTAGTCCAATCACTATTTCTAATAAGGAGTGCCAATTTGTGGTCTATCTTGGCTTGAAGATCAGAACGCTCACGTCTCAGGTTATCAAAACAGTAGTCCAACATGAACTTTTTCCAATAACTCGGTATGGTCATATTAAAAGCACGCTTTTTTTGTCTTACAATACGGAAGGCTTCATCCACTTCAATTTTCTTTATTTCAAAATGTTTCTTAAGGATGATTTCTTGGAACTCATCAAAGGGGCGGTCAGACATCTTCAGGACACGTTGTGGGAGGATTGATCTAGGCATAACTTTTTCACTGAGGCATGTCTGGAGAAATTTCAAACGTATTTTCAATTTGTGGGCCTTGATCATCGAAGAGGAGTATTCAGTAACGAAAGGAGACAGTCCAGGACAGCTTGTAGAGAGGATGAAGAAGTGGCGCGTGGAATCCATTTATGCAAGTAAATCACTGTAGGTGCGCGTGATCTAGGTATATGCTGATAACCACAAGGAAAGAAGAAAACACGAAGTTCCCAAGCGCTTTCGTGTAATTCACATCTTCAGGGGTGAGTACAGACTAGAGAGAGTAATACAAATCAAGGTGTATATATACAGAGGAGGGTGAGACCAGGTCCACAATGGTCAGGTATTAGGTAATGACCCTACTAATCTTTAAATAGCACACAACGGTTGGAACGTCAATGTGGCATTTAAAAACTCATGCACTGTTAAACAAATGTTAATCAAGAACTCCCCCAACAACACAATTGGTTGCATTTATAAAGTTCCTTGCAAGGAATGTAATATGTTTTACTTAGGCCAGACAGGTAAAGATCTTGCAACTAGAATTAAACAACACAAATACAGTGTCAGGGCAGGCCAGGAATCCAATGCTCTGTTTGTTCATTTGAGGGATAACAAGCGTTGCATTGACTGGGATAATGCCTCCTCAATATTACCATGTAATTCAATTGATAGTAGGAACATCATAGAATCTAGTCTTATTAAACATACCGAAGCATTCCACATGAATTTGAGTATCGGCATGTACAAGCTGGACAATTTTGTAATTAAGAAGATTTGTGATCAGGTGAGAAGGCCGGGTCACTTGACCATCTGACCTGACCACCAACCGTTGTGTGCTATTTAAAGATTAGTAGGGTCATTACCTAATACCTGACCATTGTGGACCTGGTCTCACCCTCCTCTGTATATATATACCTTGATTTGTATTACTCTCTCTAGTCTGTACTCACCCTGAAAGATGTGAATTACCACAGCACTTAGGAACTTATTGTTTTCTTCTTTCCTTGTGGTTATCAGCATATATATATATATATATATATATATATATATATATATATATATATATATATATATATATATATATATATATATATATATATATATATATATATATATATATATATATATATATATATATATATATATATATATATATATATATATATATATATATATATATATATATATATATATATATATATATATATATATATATATATATATATATATATATATATATATATATATATATATATATATATATATATATATATATATATATATATATATATATATATATATATATATATATATATATACATATACAGTGACCCCTCGTTTAACGAATGCCTCGGTTAACGAAATTTCGGTTAACGAACTGCCTTCCATAAGGATCTTCAATTCGGTTAACGAACAAAAATTCGGTTAACGAATTTCTTACGAACCGACCTCAACATGTTTTCGCTTGCACTGGCCGGGCAACCAGCTTAAGTATCAGTCCGCCAATACATTAATCGGTTCTAGGGCTTAAATTCCTAACTATTTTAGTAAATATCAAGAAGTTTATACTATTCAATAATTTTAAAAGTTTAATATTCAATTTTTTAGTCATTTTAACAATTATTGAACATAATTGAAGGTAGTGACTAGTTTAAAGCGCAGCATCCAGCCTCTTAACACAGCAAACAGGCGTTAGTCTCTCTGTTTTCACTGGAGGTAACATCTTGCTTGAGACTCTCTTCAACTAAACGCTTTTTTCTGTGTTTCCAAGCAAATTATTGGTCATTTTGAAATATATTTTACATATTGACAATATATAATGCAGTACAGTGTTGATTTAAAGAAAATAATCTTGAAATACACCAAGAGAACTAAAATTTTATGGGTGAAATGGTGCCATGGGGTGACTTCTCTTCCACCCCAATGCCTTCTCTTCTTCCTTCTCCTCCACCCCATTGTAATTCCCATCATCATCATCATCATCATCATCATCATCATCATCCAGGAGCCTTCTACATACACACCTCAAAGTAAGTGAACTTTTCTACCATTTTTGTTGAATTTAGGAAATTTTCGGTGAGCTGGAACCAATTACCCAAAAACCCATTGAAACAATGGTTTTGGTTAACGAACTTTTCGGTTAACGAACGACCTTCTGGAACGGATTGAGTTCGTTAACCGACGGGTCACTGTATATATATATAATAAATATATATGTATATATATATATATATATATATATATATATATATATATATATATATATATATATATATATATATATATATATATATATATATATATATATATATATATATATATATATATACACACACACACCTAGACCCCGACTTACGACCGTCGGGACTTACGACCGCCGCAGAATTTTTTTTTTCTTTCAAAATGACACACGCATTTTCTATACCAAAAAGTTTCCAGTTAATGTAGTCTCCATGTATAATTAGAAAATTATGGGGGCCCCATGTGCATTCAGCTGACTACATTAAAGGTTAAGTGCTCAGTCACACTGTATCCATTCCTTATTATTTATTACTTTCACTGTACTGTATCCATTCATCATTATTCATTACTTTTACTGTACTGTATTTCATTGTAGATTTGAGTCCCTAACCCCGTCGTAAGTCGGAGTCTAGGTGTATATATATATATATATATATATATATATATATATATATATATATATATATATATATATATATATATATATATATATATATATATATATATATATATATATATATATATATATATATTAGTTTTACAGCCTCATCGTTCGTGACTTTGCTTCAGCAAACTTACCAATTATTTCATCCAAATTAACTGTCTTGGCACATTCATTTTCGATAGAAATCATAGCTAGGCTGTTCAATCTTGCCTGAGTCATGCTAGAACGAAGATAATTCTTGATGAGTTTCAGTTTAGAGAAACTTCTTTCACATGATGCAACAGACACACATATTGTTAAAAAGAATCTCAGGCACAATGACAAGTTTGGCAAGGTTTCACATAAGTCCCATTTGACAATAAACTTCAGGAACTGCAACACTGTCCATTTATTGGCTTCTTCAGGTGTGATTTTGGCAGCCTCCACGTGTCTGCGAAGTCTCATAATTTCTACCATGACATCCTCATCAGAAATTTCATTAAAAATCTTGGTCATGCTTGAATTTGAAATACTCCC
>NW_024746991.1:0-5477 GCF_018991925.1 Homarus americanus
AATTATTTATCATTTTTACTTACACACACACACACAGTTTGATATATTACAGTGTGATAAAAACAGACACTATCAAATTCTCGTTCGAAGTACAATAAGAATGATGGGTACACAACACAGGTTATTTCTTCACAGTTACAGCATAATAGAGGTACTACCGCCATGCCTTAGAAATATCAATATCACCTGAAGAATTTTAGCACACTCATAAGTATATTATTTCACCTAATGGTCAAAACACCATCCTAACGCTACCTGTGGGGGAGGTTAGGTTAGGTTAGGTTATACAGTACAGTATATTATATTAGATGAGGTTAAAATTGTCGGTAAAATTTTAGTTTCGGTCATCCCTATATTTAGATATCCAACCTAACCTAACCAGTGGGCCCCAGAGGGACGGCGCATAGGCCCGTTGGCATGTGGACGCGTCCTGGCGCCTACAAACCACTGTCCCGCTGCCGTGTGGAATAACCTTGGTAGGTATAAGGCTACAGGAGTAAACCCGAACGAAAAATCTGCGGTGGAGCCCTGCATCAGGCAGACATGCTTACAGAGCTCCAACAAGACCCCCAACGGCAGTATAGGCGGAAGAGGTGACCACCATGGGAACCCAACGACTACACCGGCGGAAGAAGATAATGCATGATGGACAGGCTACTAAGATGAAACCCAACAAACTGGGCTATCGGCAGTCCATTGCAACTCTCCCTTTCCCCAATCGTTGCAACACTTGCATCACTGAATCAGGAAAATGGAGAGCCAAGATTTGTGGTTACAGCCTGCGCTTCACCATATAAAACAACTCTCGTGCAGCCATCATCCAGCTCATCATACTCCAAAATCATCATCAAACATTTATACCCCAAAATTTCTATGGCGACGGACAAGTGGCGACGGGAGTCTCTTGTGACAACTCTGCACATGGGTGGGGCAGATAATATGGTCATTTATGCACTGGGATATAGGCAGCAGTGCAATCCTGTCCTATCTGTGCGACTGAGCAGCCCTCTTGGGGAGCCACTCTGCTCACCCCACATGGGGAGGGGCTAGAAAAGGTGTCCTAAACATAGCCTGCCTATAGAACCAACCTGACTGGGCAACCGCAACCAGTAAGGTCATCCTTATGCGTTCGAAAACAAACTTATAATCACAGATCAAAACAAAAACAAACTATACAACCTTTCATGGTGGCTGCATGGAAAGTCAGGAACCCTCACATAAGTTGCAAGTCTACTTACATTTTTGCTCCTCAGGCTACGGTGTGGGTCAGAGACCTGTTCCCGGATGGGCTAATCTCCATTTAAAAAATAAATAAATAAATAAATCACAGTGCCGAATGGAGTATTCTCGACACTGTCATAACTAAAAACTGTAGAGAGACCCTCGGCCTGGTCGAAAGAATACACCAGGACTGGGTTGGTGAAAATGACCTTGAAATAAATTTACTCATCGGTGATAAACGTGCTGCTCTAACAGACTGGCAGAACAACCCTCAGTCTGAGACCAAAGCTGATACCTTCCGCAAGAAGAAAGCGGCGGCCCATTGCTAACTTCGTAAACTAAAGAACGACTGGTTTAAAAATAAAGCATGTGAAACACAAAAACTTGCAGATCAACACAAGATGTGCAAATTTTTAAACTTCACTAAAGCATTTTATGGGCCAATCGCTCATGGCACAGCCCCCTTCCGCTCATCCGATGGTACCTCCCTAATTCAAGACGAAGAAGGCATCCGTCAGCCCTGGAAAAAGCACTACCATTTACTGCTCAACCGAAACACCGATGTGGAGGTCCTGAATATAAAGCAGGTCCCTCAGCATCCAGAGCTGACCCACCTCATCTATCCTTCATCCTTGGATGAGGTAGCTACTGCCATCAAACAGATGAGGTGCATAAAGCAGGAGGACCTCTGTTTACTAGCAATCTCCACTCTCTCCTGGAGAATATATGAGAAAAGGAGGAAATCCGCCAAACTCTTAAAGACGCCTCCATCGTCAATATTTATAAGAACAAGGGAGACCGGTCAGACTGTGGCAACTACCGCAGGATCTCGCTACTGTCCGTAGTTGACAAGATTATCATCCGAGTCCTCCTAAACAGACCTCTTCCTGAAGCGGAAAACTTCCTCCCAGAATCTCAGTGTGGCTTTAGACTATCACGTGGCATCACTAATATGATTTTTGCTGCCCGTCAGATACAGGAAAAGTGCAGAGAACAGCGTCCTGACCTGTGCATGGCCTTCATCGACCTAACCAAGGCCTTCGACTCGATCAACAGGGAAGCCCTCTGGCGGACTCTCAGTCGGTTTGGATGCCTACCAAAATTCATCACCATTGTGAGGCAACTCCCATCCAAACGGGAGTAAAACAAGGATGTGTACTGGCCCCAACTCTGTTTTCCATTTTCTTGGCTGCCTTCCTAACTTGCGCTAGTGCCAATTTAGCCGACGGGGTGGACATAGGGTACCGGATGAAGGATCTTTTCAAAATAAGACGACTCCAGGCAGGAACAAAGGTGTCGGCAACTTCCCTTACTGAACTTCAGTAGGCAGACGACTTCACCCTTGTCACTCATACTGAACGCGACCTATAGGAGATCCAGAACACCTATGCAGATGCGTATGCACACTTCGGCCTTGAAGTGAATTTGCGTAAGACTCAGATTCTTTTTCAGCTTGTCACTGGTTCGGCCACATCTCCACCATCCATCCAGCTGAATGATACTACCCTCTCTAATGTTACCCACTTTCAGTATCTCGGCTCCCACCTGTCCACCGCCGTGGACATCGACGAAGAGATTCAACACTGGATCAGATGTGCATCTCAAGTCTTTGGCAGACTCCATACCCGTGTCTTCTGCTGTAGGAGGCTGAAATTATCTACAAAGTTGCACGAATATCGAGCAGTGGTCCTCCCCCTACTCCTATATGGCTGTGAGACATGGGTACCTCAGGAGGCACCCCAAGGCACTTGAAAACTTTCACCAACGTAGTCTATGTTCCGTCCTCCGAGTTCGCTGGGAAGACAAGAGAACAAATGGCAGTATTCTCGCTGACACCAACTGTAGGAGCATCGAGAACAACTACGTTGCACTGTCCATGTTGCCCACATAGACGACAGTAGACTGCCCAAACAACTACTTAACAGTCATCTAACAAATAGTAAACGTAACGCTGGCGGGCAACTGAAAAGGTACAAGGATAGTCTTAAGAAAAACCTGAAAAAATGCCAAATAGACCCCCTCACCTGGGAGACGATAACTCCACACCGTAACGCTTGGGGGATCACCACACGAGAAGGTGTCAATACTTTCGAATTAATCCGACTGCAAACCGAGGCAGACATGCAATAGCGCCGGAAAGATGCTGCCGCCGCCCCTCTCGCACTAGATGTACTCCTCCACATGTGCAACATCCGTGAACGACTCTGTCGGTCCCGTACCGGCCTCTTTAGTTACCTTAAAACTCACCAACCTAGGTGACATCCTTAATGACTCATGTCATTGTATCACAGCTGGATGATCGTCATACTTGATTCCGAGTGACAGCGAATTAGTAGTAGTAGTAGTAGTAGTAGTAGTAGGCTCTAAGAGGTGATACCATCTTACAGTCAACTGAGGGAACAACACAGGGGGACCCTGTTGCAATGGCAATGTATGCAATTGGCCTATCAGTGCTCCAACAAGAAATAAAATTTGAAACTGGGGTCAAACAAGTGGCATATGCTGATGACCTTACAGGAGCAGGAAAAGTGGAGGGCATCAAAAAGTGGTGGGACTTGGTAACATCGCGAGGTCGACAAATAGGGTACCACCCAAACGCCAGCAAGTCCTTCCTCATCGTGAAGCCAGAACATTATGAACGGGCAATGGAGATTTTTGGCGGAAGTGAGGTCAAAATAACTAAGGACGGCCAAAGACATCTAGGTGCAGAAATTGGCACTACGGACGTCAAGACCGAGTACGTAGCGGGAAAGGTGAATGAGTGGGTTAGTGAAATCCAAGCTCTGTCTGAGATTGCTAACACAGAGCCACATACGGCCTTTGCTGCATTCACCCATGGAGTCAAGCATCGTTGGAACTACCTGATGCGTACTATCCCTGATATCGGACCCCTCCTCCACTCTCTGGAAGAAGTTATCAGTGTCAATTTCATTCCTAAATTAGTGAAACACCCTGACTTAACCCCAGCAGAAAGAGCACTTCTTGCACTTCCACCAAGACTGGGAGGGATGGAACAAACCAATCCAGAGGAGATTGCTGCCACCGAACATCAAAATTCACTTAAGCTCACGGCAGCCCTCACGGACCACATAATAGACCAGAATGCATCAGGGGAGGTGGATACCAGTAAAGTAAATAAGATTCGTAGGTCCATTACGACAGATCGACAGCACTGCCAAAATAATAAGTTGCACCAACTGTTGCTGCAGGTACCAGAAAATTTGAAAAAAAAAGTAGCTATAGCACAGGAGGTGGGCGCCTCGAACTGGTTAACTACGTTACCGCTAAGGGCAAATGGTTTCAGTCTTAATAAACAAGAATTTACAGATGCCATTGCTCTAAGGTACGGTCGGCCAGTAGAAGGTTTGCCCTCCCACTGCGTGTGTGGCTCTTCCTATGATGGCGATCACGCCATGGTATGCAAGAAAGGGGGCTTTATATGCATGAGGCATGACGAGGTAAGGGACCTCACCGCAAATATGTTGAAGGAAATCTGCCGGGATGTCATGGTAGAACCGACCCTCCTTCCATTGGATGGTGAGATCTTCCAACACAGGACTTCAAACACATCTAACGAAGCCCGTGTGAACGTCAGTGCTCGTGTGAACGTCAGTGCTCGAGGATTCTGGACGCGGGGACAGCAAGCTTTCTTCGACATCAGGATTTTTTATCCCATGGCCGCATGTCACCGAAACCTAGCTCTGGATGCTGCACATAGGAGGAACGAGAACGACAAGAGAAGGGCATATGGGGAGAGAATTCAAAACGTTGATCAAGGCAGCTTCACTCCTCTAGTGTTCACAACCTCTGGTGGGATGGGACCAAGTGCAAGATGTTTCTACACCAGACTCGCGGAGGTGATCTCCGAACAGAAGCAGCAGCCCAGAAGTTACGTTACAGCCTGGATGAGATGTCGACTGTCTTTCTCTCTCCTTCGGTCGGCTCTGCTCTGCCTCAGGAGAACGAGAGCTTCTGCCCCAATCCCGACAACTGCTGCAGATATCGACTAGGAGGCTACAGTCACTGAATGCCGCATAGATCTGCGGCTCAACTAATTCAACACAAATAGGATAGCTACTTATGTATTAGGATATTTAATATTAAGGTTATAAAATGGTGGCGAAGGTGTGGCTATTGGGGGAGGCTGATATTACTATAAAAAAAAAAAAAAAAAAAAAAAGTAGTAGTAGTAGTAGTAGTAGTAGTAGTATGTATGTATGTATGTATGTATGCATGTGTGTATGTGTGTGCTCGGA
>NW_024746992.1:0-7579 GCF_018991925.1 Homarus americanus
GCGGTGTACCCGGGAGTGTCAGAGGTGTACCTGTTAGTGTCAGAGGTGTACCTGGAGTGTCAGAAGTGTTCCTGAGAGTGTCACTGGTGTACCTGGGAGTGCTTGAGGTGTGCCTGGGAGTGTCAAAGGAGTACCAGGGAGTGTCAGAGGTGTACCTGGGAGTGTCAGAGGTGTCCTGGGAGGTCAGGAGGTACCTGGGAGTGTCGGAGGTGTACCTGGGAGGTCAGAGGTGTACCTGGGAGTGTCATTGGTGCACCTGGGAGTGTCAGAGGTGTACCAGGAGTGTCAGTGGTGTACCTGGAGTGTCATTGGTGTACCTGGGAGTGTCAGAGGTGTAATGGGGAGAATCTGGAGGTACCTGGGATTGTCAGAGGTGTACCTGTTGTCAGGTACCTGGGAGTGTCAGGGTGTACCTGGGAGTGATTGCAGGCACCTGGGAGTGTCAGAGGTACCTGTTAGTGTCAGAGGTGTACCTGGGAGTGTCAGAAGTGTTCCTGAGAGTGTGGCTGGTGTACCTGGAGTGTTTGAGGTGTGCCTGGGAGTCAAAGGAGCCCAGGAGTGTCAGAGGTACCTGGGAGTGTCGGAGGTGTTCCTGGGAGTGTCAGGTACCTGGGAGTGTCGGAGGTGTACCTGGAGTGTCAGAGGTGTGCCTGGGAGTGTCATTGGTGCACCTGGAGTGTCAGAGGTGTACCAGGAGTGTCAGTGGTGACCTGGGAGCTCATTGGCCCGGGGAGGTCAGAGGCAATGTGGGAGTATCTGAGGTTACCTGGGATTGTCAGAGGGTCCTGGGTTGTCAGGGGTGTACCTGGGAGTGTCAGGGGGTGTGTACCTGGGAGTGATTGTGGTGTGCACCCGGGAGTGTCAGAGGTGCACCTGTTAGTGTCAGAGGTACCTGGAGTGCAGAAGTGTTCCTGAGAGGCTGGTGTACCTGGGGGGTTTCGGAGGTGTGCCTGGGAGGTCAAAGGAGTGCCAGGGAGTGTCAGAGGTGTACCTGGGAGGTCAGAGGTGTTCTGGGAGTGTCGGGGTACCTGGGAGGTCGGAGGTGTACCTGGGAGTGTCAGAGGTACCTGGGAGTGTCACTGGTGCACCTGGGAGGCCAGGAGGTGTACCAGGGAGTGTGCAGGTACCTAGAGTGTCATTGGTACCTGGGAGTGTCAGAGGTGTAATGTGGGAGTATCTGAGGTGTACCTGGGATTGTCGAGGTGTACCTGCTGTCAGTAACTGGGAGTGTCAGGTGTACCTGGAGTGACAGCGGTGTTCCTGGGAGTGTCAGAGGTGTACAAGGGAGTGTCAATGGTGTACCTGGGAGTGTCATTGGTGTAATCTGGGAGGTCAGAGGTGTACCTGGAAGTGTCAGTGGTGTACCTGGGAGGTCTGAGGTGACCTGGGAGTGTCTGAGGTGTACCTGAAGTGTCTGAGGTGCAGGAGGCCATGGTGTACCTGGGAGTGTCAGCGGTGTGCCTAAGAGTGTCATTGGTACCTAAAGTGTCAGGGGTACCTTTGAGTGTCGGGAGGTGTACCTGGGTGTGTCAGAGGTGCCCGGGAGTGTCAGGGGTACCTGGAGGCTCAGGTGTACCTGGAGTGACAGTACCCGGGAGTGTCAGAGGTGTCCTGTTAGTGTCAGAGGTGTACCTGGGAGTGTCAGAAGTGTTCCTGAGAGTGTCAGGTACCTGGGAGTGTTTGAGGTGTGCCTGGAGTGTCAAAGGAGTACCAGGGAGTGTCAGAGGTGTCCTGGGAGTGTCAGAGGTGTTCCTGGGAGTGTCAGGGTACCTTTGGAGTGTCGGAGGTGTGCACCTGGGAGTGTCAGAGGTGTACCTGGGAGTGTCATTGGTGTACCTGGGAGGTCAGAGGTGTACCAGGGGAGTGGTGGTGTACCTGGGAGTGTCATTGGTGTACCTGGGAGGTTGAGGTGTACCTGAGTATCTGAGGTGTACCTGGGATTGTCAGAGGTGTACCTGTTGTCAGGGGTGTAACTGGGAGTGTCAGGGGTGTACCTGGGACTGACAGCGGTACCTGGGAGTGTCTGAGGTACCTGGAAGTGTCTGAGGTGTACATGGAGAGTCAGAGGTACCTGAAAGTGTCAGCGGTGTACACTGGGAGGTCAGCGGTGTACCTACGAGTGTTGGTTGGTGTACCTGAAAGTGTCAGGGGTGTACCTGGAGTGTCGGAGGTGTTCACCTGGTGTCAGAGGTGTACCAGAGAATGCTCTGAGTACCTGGGAGTGTCAGAGGTGTACATGAGTGTCAGTGGTGTACCTGGGAGTGTCATAGGTGTACCTGGGAGGTCAGGGGTATACCTGAAGTGTCAGAGGTGTACCTGGGAATGTCAGAGGTGTACCTGGGAGTGTCAGGGGTGTACCTTGGAGTGTCAGGGGTGTACCTGGGAGGACAGCGGTGTACCTGGAGTGTCAGAGGTGTGCCCATTAGTGTCAGAGGGTGTGCACATGGGAGTGTCACAAGTGTTCCTGAGAGTGTCATTGGTGTACCTGGAGTGTTTGAGGTGTACCTGGGAGGTCAAAGGAGTACCAGGGAGTGTCAGAGGTGTACCTGGGAGGTCAGAGGTGTACTTGGGAGGTCAGAGTGTACCTGGGAGTGTCGGAGGTGTACCTGGGAGGTCAGGTGTACCTGGGAGTGACAGCGTGTACCTGGGAGTGTCAGAGGTGTACCGGGAAGTATCTGAGGTATACATGGAGTGTCAGAGGTGTATCTGCCAGTGTCAGCGGTGTACCTGGGAGGCTGTTGCACTGGGAGTGTAAGAGGTATACCTGAGAGTATCAGAGGTGTACCTGGAGTATCAGAGGTGTACCTGGGAGTGTCAGAGATGTACCTGGGAGGTCAAGGTGTACATGGGAGTGTCAAAGGTGTGACCTGGGAGCGTCAGAGGTGTACCCAGAGGTGTTCTGAGTGTCAGAGGTATACCTGGAGGTTCACATGCACTGGAAGTGTCAGAGGTGTACATGGAGTGTCAGAGGTGTATCTGGCAGTGTCAGGTATACCTGGGATTGTCAGCAGTGTACCTTGGAGTGTCAGGGGTGTGCCTGGAGTGTCAGCAGTGTACCTGGGAGTGTCAGGGGTGTGCCTGGGAGTGTCAGGGGGTGTGCCTGGAGTGCTGAGAGGTGCACTTGGGAGTGTCACAGGTGCACCTGGGAGTGTCTGAGGGTACCTGAGTGTCTGAGCTGTACCTGGGAGTATCTCAGGTGTACCTGGTAGTGTCTGAGGTACCTGGCAGTGTTCGAGGTGTACCTGGGAGGCGGTGTTCCTGGAAGTGTCAGAGGTGTCTTGGGAGTGTAGAGGTGTCTGGGAGGTTGGAGGGCACCTGGGAGCGTCAAAGGAGTACCTGGGAGTGTCAGAGGTGTACCCAGGTGTCAGTGGTGTACCTGGAGTGTCAGAGGTGCACCAGGAGTGTCATTGGTACCTGGGAGTGTCAGAGGTGTATCTGAAGTGACAGAGGTGACCTGGGAGTATCAAGGTGTACCTGGGAGTGTCAGGGGGTGTACCTGGGAGTGTCGGGTGTAACTGGGTGTCGGAGGTGTAACTGGAGGTCAGAGGTGTACCTAGGGAGGTCAGGAGGAGTACCTGGGAGTCAGAGGAGTACCTGGGAGTGTCAGAGGTGTACCTGGAGTGTCAGAGGTGTACCTGGGAGTGTCACAGGTACCTGGAGTGTCAGAGGGTACCAGGGGAGTGTCAGTGGTGTACGTGGGATTGTCATTGGTGTACCTGGGAGTGTCAGAGGTGTACCTGGAAGTGTCAGTGGTGTGCCTGGAAGTGTCAGAGGTGTACCTGGAAGTGTCTGAGGTGTACCTGGGAGGTTCTGAGGTGGTACCTGGAAGTGTCTGAGGTACCTGGAAGTGTCCTGAGGTGTACCTGGGAGTGTCAGGGGTGTAACTGGGAGAGTCGGAGGTGTAACCAGGAGTGTCAGAGGTGTACCTGGGAGGTCAGGAGGTGTACCTGGAAGTGTCTGAGGTGTACATGGAGAGTCAGAGGCACCTGGAAAGTGTCATGGGTGTAACTGGGAGGTCAGGCGTGTACCACGAGTGTCATTGGTGTACTTGAAAAGTGTCAGGGGTGTACCTTGGAGTGTCGGAGTTGTACCTGGGTGTGCTCAGAGGTGTACCAGGGAATGTCTGTGGAGTACCTGGGAGTGTCAGAGGTGTACCAGGGATTGTCAGTGGTGTACCTGGGAGGTCATAGGTACCTGGGAGGTTAGGTATACCTGGAAGTGTCAGAGGTGTACCTGGGAATGTCAGAGGTGTACCTAGGAGTGTCAGGGGTGTACCTTGGAGTGTCAGGTGTACCTGGGAGTGACAGCGGTGTACCAGGGAGGGTGTGAGGTGTACCTGTTAGTGTCAGAGGTACATGGAGTGTCACAAGTGTTCCTGAGAGTGCTGGTGGTGTGCCTGGGAGTGTTTGAGGTGTGCCTGGGAGGTCAATGGGTACCAGGGAGGTCTGTACCTGGAGTGTCAGAGGTGTACTGGGAGTGTCAGGGTGTACCTGGGAGTGTCGGAGGTGTACCTGGGAGTTTGGGGGGTGTACCTGGGAGTGACAGCGTGGTACCTGGGAGGTCAGAGGTGTACCTGGGAGTGTCTGAGGTGTACCTGGGAGTGTCTGAGGTACCGGAAGTATCTAAGGTATACATGGAGTGTCAGGAGGTGTATCTGCCAGTGTCAGTGTACCTGGGAGTGTCAGCTGTGGTACCTGGGAGTGTCAGAGGTATACCTGAGTATCAGAGGTGTACCTGGGAGTATCAGAGGTGTACCTGGGAGTGTCAGAGGTGTACCTGGGAGTGTCAAAGGTGTACCTGGAGTGTCAAGGTATACCTGGGAGCGTCAGAGGTGTACCTGGCGCGTCAGAGGTGTTCCTGAGAGTGTCAGAGGTATACCTGGAGTGTCTGACATGTACCTGGAAGTGTCAGAGGTGTACATGGAGTGTCAGAGGTGTATCTGGCAGTGTCAGCGGTGATACCTGGGATTGTCAGCAGTGTACCTGGAGTGTCAGGGGTGTGCCTGGAGTGTCAGGCAGTACCTGGGAGTGTCAGGTGTACCTGGGAGTGTCGAGCTGGTACCTGGGAGTATCTCAGGTGTACCTGGTAGTGTCTGAGGTGCCTGGCAGTGTCTGAGGTACCTGGGAGTATCTCAGGTGTACCTGGTAGTGTCTGAGGTACCTGGCAGTGTCTGGAGGTGTACCTGGGAGTGTCAAGTGTACCTGGAAGGTGTCGAGGTGTACCTGGGAGTGTCAGAGGCAGTCCTGGGAGTGGGTTGGAGGGCACTGGGAGCGTCAAAGGTGTACCTGGGAGTGTCAGAGGTACCTGGTAGTGTCAGTGGTGTACCTGGAGTGTCAGAGGTGCACCAGGGAGTGTCATTGGTGTACCTGGGAGGGAGGTATCTGAAGTGTCAGGGGTGTACCTGGGAGTGTCGGAGGCACCAGAGTGTCAGAGGTATACCTGGAGTGTCAGAGGTGTACCAGGGAGTGTCAGGAGTGAACCAGGGGTGTCAGAGGTTAACCAGGGAGTGTCTGAGGTGTACCTGGGAGTATCGAGGTGTACCTGGGAGTATCGGAGGTGTGCCTGGGAGTGTCAGAGGTGTTCAGGGGAGTCGTCTTGTGTACCTGGGAGTGTCAGAGGTGTACCTGGAAGTGTCATGGTACCTGGAAGTGCCAGAGGTGTCCTGGGAGTGTCAGAGGTGTACCTGGAGTGTCAGTGGTTTCACCTGAAGTGTCAGAGGTGTACCTAGGAGGTCAGAGGTGTACTTGGGAGTGTCGGAGGTAACTGGGAGTGTCAGTGGTGTACCTGGGAGTGTCAGGTACCTGGGAGTGTCAGAGGTGTGCCTGGAGAGTGTCTGAGGTGTACCTGGGAGTGTCAGAGGTGTACCTGGGAGTGTCAGGGGTGTACCTGGGGTATCTGGGTGTGCCTGGTAGTGTCAGAGGGTGTGCCTGTGTCAGAGGTGTACCTGGGAGTGTCAGCGGTGTACTGGAAGTGTCAGAGGTGTGCCTGGAGTGTCAGAGGTGTGCCTGGGGTGTCAGAGGTGTACCTGGGAGTGTCAAAGGTGTACCTGGGAGTGTCAGAGGTGTACCTGGGAGTGTCAGAGGTGTACCTGGAGTGTCAGAGGTGTACCAGGGAGTGTCATGGGTGTGCCTGGGAGTGTCAGGGTGTGCCTGGAGTGTCAGAGGTGTGCCTGGGAGTGTCAGAGGTGTACCTGGAGTGTCAGGGTGTGCCTGGGAGTGTCAGAGGTGTACCTGGAGTGTCAGAGGTGTGCCTGGGAGTGTCAGAGGTTACCTGGGGTGTCTGAGGTGTGCCTGGGAGTGTCGGAGGTGTACCTGGGGAGTGTCAGAGGTGTACCTGGGGTGTCAGAGTGTTCCGGGAGTGTCGGTGTGCCTGGGAGTGTCAGAGGTGTGCCTGGGGAGTGTCAGTGGTGTGCCTGGAGTGTCATTGAGGGTACCTAGGGTGTCAGTGGTGTGCCTGGGTGTCAGTGGTGTACTGGGTGTCAGTGGTGTGCCTGGGAGTGTCTGAGTGTGCAGGAGTGTCAGAGGTGTGCCTGGGAGTGTCAGAGGTGAACCAGGGAGTGTCAGGGGTGTGCTGGGGAGTGTCTGAGGTGTGCCTGGGAGTATCAGGGGTGTGCCTGGGAGTGTCAGAGGTGTACAGGGGAGTGTCAATGGTGTACCTGGGGTGTCATTGGTGTACCTGGGAGTGTCAGAGGTGTACCTGGAGTGTCGGGGTGTACCTGGAAGTGTCAGTGGTGTACCTGGAAGTGCCAGAGGTGTACCTGGGTGTCAGCGGTGTACCTCTGAGTGTCATTGGTGTACCTGAAAGTGTCAGGGTGTGCCTTGGGTGTCGGAGGTGTACCTGGGTGTGTTAGGGTGTACCAGGAATGTCAGTGGAGTGCCTGGGAGTGTCATTGGCGTACTTGGGGTGTCAGGGGTATACCTGGAAGTGTCAGAGGTGTACCTGGGATTTTCAGAGGTGTGCCTGGGAGTGTCAGGGGTGTACCTGGGGCAGGGGTGTACCTGGGAGTGACAGCGGTGCCCGGGGGTGTCAGAGGTGTACCTGTTAGTGTCAGAGGTGTGCCGGAGTGTCAGAAGTGTTCCTGAGAGTGTCATTGGTGTACCTGGGAGTGTTTGAGGTGTGCCTGGGAGTGTCTAAGAGTACCAGGGAGTGTCAGAGGTGTACCTGGGAGTGTCAGAAGTGTTCCTGGGAGTGTCAGGGTGTACCTGGGAGTGTCGGAGGTGTGCCTGGGAGTGTCAGAGGTGTACCTGGGGAGTGTCATTGGTGTACCTGGGGAGTGTCAGAGGTGTACCAGGGAGTGTCAGTGGTGTACCTGGGGTGTCATTGGTGTACCTGGGGTGTCAGAGGTGTACCTGGGGTGTCTGAGTGTACCTGGGTTGTCAGAGGTGTACCTGGGTTGTCAGGGGTGTAACTGGGGTGTCAGGGGTGTACCTGGGACTGACAGCGGTGTGCCTGGGGAGTGTCTGAGGTGTACCTGGAAGTGTGTGAGAGGGTGTATTGGAGTGTCAGAGGTGTGCCTGGGAGTGTCAGCGGTGTAACTGGGAGTGTCAGCGTGTACCTACAGTGTCATTGGTGTGCCTGA
>NW_024746993.1:0-34095 GCF_018991925.1 Homarus americanus
TCGATCGGGGACGGTGGTATTCTCGATCAGGACTTTATACCCGATCAGGGACTTTGATATACTTGATCGGGGAACTTTGTTAAACTTGATCAGGGACTTTTGTATACTGTTCAGGCGCCTTTTGTTATATATTCGATCAGGGACTTGATATATCGTCTAGGGACTTTGTTATAATCGTCAGGACTTGTTATTCTCGATCATGGGACTTGTTATACTTTGGGATGAGTCTTGTTATACTCGATTAGGGGTTGTTATACTCGATCAGGGGACTTTGTTATTCTCGATTAGGGACTTTTGTTATACCCGTCAGGGACTTTTGGTTATACTCGATCAGGAAACTTTGTTATACTCGTTCAGGGCCTTTGTTATAATTTCTGGTTTTGTTATTCGATCAGGGCCTTTGTTATATTCTCGACCGGGGTTTGTTATAATTTCGAGGGGCCTTGTTAAACTCTTAATTGGTGTTTGTTGTGCTTTCGATCAGGGACTTTGGTTATACTTGATCAGGACTTTTTTTATGCCTGATCAGGTGTTTTGTTTTTCTTGATCAGGTGATTTTATTTATACTGGATTAGGGCCTTTTCTTAATCGTTTGGGGACTTGTTATATTGATGGGGACTTGTTATACTTGATCAGGGACTGCTATACTCGATGGTGGGGATTTTGTTATATTCATGAGGACTTTTTTTATTCTCGATAATGTGTATTTTGGTTATACCGATGAGGGCTTTTGTTATAATTTCGATGAGGGGGACTTTGTTCTACTCGATCAGGGAAATCCACGCCTGTTGAGGTATTTTGTTATATTCGATGACTGACTTTTGTTATACCTGATCACGGGACATTGTTATATGGTGAGGGGCCTTTGTTATACTCGATCAGGGGCCTTTGTTATACCCGATCAGGGACTTTTTGTTGGCTCTGATCAGTGACTTTTGTTTATACTTACAACAGGCTTGCTATACTCGATCAGGAAAGTACTCGGTGAGGGACTTTGTTATACCCGATCAGGGACCTTGTTTTACTCTCGATCAGGGGCTTTAAGTACCTTTATCTGTGGACTTTGTTATACCTGACTCAGTGCCTCATACCTGATCAGGGCCTGTTATACTCGATTAGAGACTTTGTTATACACGAATAGGGGACTTCGTTGCAATCAACGGTATGACTCTTTGTTATACCCGGTTAGGACTTTGCTTATACTCGATCAGGAAACTTGTTACACTCGATCAGGAAACTCTTTGTTATACTCGACCAGGAGTTGTTGTCTTTTGATCAGACTTTGGTTATACCATGAGGGGAATTTGTTATACTCGATCAGGGGACATTGTTATATTAGATGTCGACCAGGGGTTTCTTATATACTCGACCGGGGGACTTTGTTATACTCGATGAGGGGCCTTTGTTGTTAAACTTCGATGAGGGCTTTTGTTATACTCGATCAGAGGGCCTTTGGTAGAAACTTCGATCAAGGGCCTTTGTTAAACTCGATCGAGGGGACTTTGTTATATACTCTATCAGGGGACTTTTGTTATATACCGATCAGGGGACTTTGTTTATACTTTCGACCAGGGGAGTTTGTTATATACTCGACCAGGGGACTTTGTTATACTCGATCAGGGGCCTTTGTTATACTTTCGATTAGGGAACTTTGTTATGCTTCGATCAGGGAACTTTGTTATACTCGTTCCTTGGACTTTGTTATTCTCGATCAGAGACGCTGTTATACTCGATCAAGGCCTTTGTTATACTCGGTGAGGGACTTTGTTATACTCGATCAGGGGACTTTGTTATACTTGTTCAGGGGACTTTGTTATACTTGATCTAGGGACTTTGTTATACTCGATGAGGGGCTTTGTTATATACATCAGGAGGGATTTGTTATACTTGATCAGGGGCCTTTATAATCGTTCAAGGGACTTTGTTATACTCAATCAGGGACTTTGTTATACTTTCGATCAAGGAAATTGTTACATACTCGATCCAAGGGCCATTGTTAAACTTCGATCAGGGTCCTTTGTTATACTCGATCATAGGACTTTGTTAAACTCGATCGGTCGCTGTTATATACTCGATCAAGGGCCTTTGTTAAACTCGATCAGGGGACTTTGTTATACTCGATAAGGGGCCTTTGTATAATGGATTCGAGGGACTTTGTTATACCGATCAGGGACTTTGTTATACTCGATCCAGAGGCCTTTATTTATACTCGATCAGGGACTTTGTTATACTCGATCAGGAGACTTTGTTATACTCGATGAGGGGACTTTGTTACACTTCGATCAAAGGACTTTCTTATCCTCGATCAGGGACTTTGTTATACTCGATGAGGGGCTTTGTTATACTCGATCAGGGGACTTTGTATACTGCGATGAGGGCGCCTTGTTATACTCGATTAGGGGCTTTTGTTATACTCGATCAGGGACTTTGTTATTCTCGATCCAGGGGACTTTGTTATACCGATCAGGAGACTTTATACTCGATGAGGGACTTTGTTATTCGATCCAGGGGACTTTGTTATACCGATGAGGGGCCTTTGTTATATACTCGATGAGGGACTTTTGTTCTACTCGAACAGGGGAATTTGTTACTTTCGTTGAGAGACTGGTATATTCGATGACGGGACTTTGTTATACTCGATCACGGGACTTTTGTTATACTTCGATCCGCGGACTTTGTTATACCGATGAGGGGCCTTTTGAAATACTTCGATCAGGGGCCTTTGTTATACCGATCAGGGGACTTTGTTATTCTTGATCAGTGGACTTTGTTAGCATACTCTATGAGGGGCTTTGTTATACTCGATCAGGGAACTTTGTTATACTGGGGTGAGGACTTTGTTATACTGATAGGGGACTTTGTTTTTACTCGATCAGGGGCTTTATTATAATACTCGGTAGGGGACTTTGTTATACTCGATGAGGTGCCTTTGTTATTCTCGGTAGGGGCCTTTGTTATACTCGATCAGGGGACTTTGTTATACTCGAATAGGGGATTTTTGTTATAATCGTTCTGGCGACTTTGTTATACTCGATCAGGACTTTGTTATACTTTCGATCAGGAAACTTTGTTATACTGGACCACGGGGAGTTTTTATTCACGATTAGGGGACTTTGTTATACTCGATCAGGGAATTTGTTATACTCGATCAGGGGACTTTGTTATATTGATGAGGGACTTTGTTATTCTCGATCATGGGACTTTGTTAGCATACTTCGATGAGGGGCCTTTTGTTATACTGATGAGGGCTTTGTTCTACTCGATCAGAATTTGTTATACTCGATGAGGAGACTTTGTTATACTCGACCAGGGAGTTTGTTATACTGCGACCAGGACTTTATTTACTCGATGAGGGGCCTTTCTTAAACTTCGATGAGGGCGTTTGTTTACTTTCGATCAAAGGACTTTTGTTATACTCGATCAGGAGACTTTGTTATGCAGCGACCATGGGAGTTTGTATACTCGACCAAGGGGACTTTGTTACATACTGCGATGAGGGGCCTTTGTTAAGCTTCTAAGTTAGGGGCCCTTTGTTGCATAGTTGATCAGGGACTTTGTTATACTCGATCAGAACTGTTATGAATCAGGGGCTTTGTTATACTCGATTAAGGGAACTATGTTATACTCGATCAGGGGACTTTGTTATACCGTTCAGCGGACTTTGTTATATACTCGATCAGGGGCCTTTGTTGTACACCCGATCAGGGGAACTGCTATACTCGATCAGAGACTTTGTTGCGCATACTTCGGTGAGGGACTTTGTTATACTTTCGATCAGGGGACTTTGTTACTTACTTGTTCAGAATTTGTTATACTTGATCTAGGGACTTTGTTATACTTTCGATGAGGGCTTTGTTATACACGATTAAGGGGCTTTGTTATACTTGATCGAGGAGCCTTTATTATAATTGTTCAAGGGCTTTGTTATACTCCAATCAGGGACTTTGTTTATACTCGACCAGAGTTTGTTATACTCGACCAGGGACTTTGTTATACTCGATCAAGGGCCTTTGTTAAACTCGATCAGGGTCCTTTGGTATACTCGATCAGGGGACTTTGTTAAACTCGATCAGGGATATTTGTTATACTCGATCAGGGGCCTTTTATTTATAATCGTTCAGGGACTTTGTTATACTCGATCAGGGAACTGTTATACTCGATCCAGAGGCGTTTGTTATCATGATCAGGGGACTTTGTTATACTGCGATCAGGAGACTTTGTTATACCGATGAGGGACTTTGTTATACGCGATCAGGGACTTTGTTATACCTGATCAGGAGACTCTTTGTTATACTCGATGAGGGGACTTTTGTTATACCCCGGAGCAAGGACTTTGTTATACTCGATGAGGGCACTTTGTTATACTCCATTAGGTGGCTTTGTTATACTCGATCAGGGGACTTTGTTATTCTCGGTCAGGGGGACTTTGTTATACCCGGTCAGGGGACTTTGTTATCCTCGATCAGGGAACTTTGTTATACTCGATCAGGGGCCTTTGTTAAACTCGATCAGGGGCCTTTGTTATACTCGACCAGGGGACTTTGTTATACTCGATGAGGGGCCTTTGTTAAACTCGATCAGGGGCCTTTGTTATACTCGATCAGGGGACTTTGTTATAATCGATCAGGGGACTTTGTTATACTCAATCACGGGGTTTTGTTTTACTCGATCAGTTAACTTTGTTATATTCGATCAGGGGCCTTTGTTATAATCCTTCAGGGGACTTTGTTATACCCGATCAGGGGACTTTGTTTTACTCAATCAGGGGACTTTGTTATACTCGATCATGGGACTTTGTTATACTCGATGAGGGGCCTTTGTTATACTCGATGAGGGGACTTTGATCTACTCGATCAGGGGAACTTGTTATACTCGATCAGGGGAACTTTGTTATTCTCGATCAGGGGGACTTTGTTATACCCGATCAGGGGACTTTGTTATACTCGATGAGGGGACTCTGTTATACTCAACCAGGGGACTTTGTTATACTCGATCAGGGGCTTTGTTATACTTGATGAGAGGGCTTTGTTATACTCGATCAGGGGACTTTGTTATTCTCGATAAGGGGGACTTTGTTTATACTCGATCAGGGGCTTTGTTATACTCGTTCAGGGGACTTTGTTATACTCGATCAGAGGACTTTGTTATCCTCGATCAGGGGACTTTGTTATACTCGATTAGGGGACTTTGTTATACTCGACCAGGGGAGTTTGTTATACTCGACCAGGGGAGTTTGTTATACTCGATCAGGGGAATTTGTTATATTCGATGAGGGGACTTTGTTATACTCGATCATTGGACTTTGTTAAACTCGATGAGGGGCCTTTGTTATACTCGATTAGGGGCCTTTGATATACCCGATCAGGGGACTTTGCCATAATCGATCAGGGGACTTTGTTATACTCGTTCAGGGGACTTTGTTATACTTGATCAGGGAACTTTGTTTTACTCGATGAGGGGGCTTTGTTATACTCGATCAGGGGGCTTTGTTATACTTGATCAGGGGCCTTTGTTATAATCGTTTAGATGACTTTGTTATACTCGATCAGGGGACTTTGTTATACTCGATCAGGGGACTTTGTTATACTCGACAAGGGGAGTTTGTTATACTCGACCAGGGGACTTTGTTATACTCGATGAGGGCACTTTGTTATACTCGATCAAGGACTTTGTTATCCTCGATCAGGGGACTTTGTTATACTCGGTGAGGAGGCTTTGTTATACTCGATCAGGGGACTTTGTTATACTCGATGAGGGCGCTTTGTTATACTCGATTAGGGGGCTTTGTTATACTTGATCAGCGGACTTTGTTATTCTCGATCAGGGGGACTTTGTTATACCCGATCAGGGGACTTTGTTATATTCTATCAGGGAAATATGTTATACTCGATCAGGGGCCTTTGTTATACTCGTTCAGGCGCCTTTGTTATATTCGATCAGGGGCCTTTGTTATACTCGCGAGGGGACTTTGTTATACTCGATGAGGGGCCTTTGTTAAACTCGATAAGGGGCCTTTGTTTTACTCGATCAGGGGACTTTGTTATGCTCGATCAGGGGACTTTGTTATACTCGATCAGGGGGTTTTGTTTTACTCGATCAAGTAACTTTGTTATAATAGTTCAAGGGACTTTGTTATACTCAATCAGGGGACTTTCTTATACTCGATCAGGGGACTTTGTTATACTCGACCAGGGGAGTTTGTTATACTCGACCAGGGGACTTTGTTATACTCGATCAAGGGTCTTTGTTAAACTAGATCAGGGTCCTTTGTTATATTCGATCAAGGGACTTTGTTATACTCGACCAGGGGCCTTTTTTAAACTCGATCAGGGGAGTTTGTTATACTCGATCAGGGGCCTTTGTTATAATCGTTCAGGGGACTTTGTTATACTCGATCAGGGGACTTTGTTATACGCGATCAGAGGTCTTTGTTATACTTGATCAGGGGACTTTGTTATACTCGATCAGGAGACTTTCTTATACTCGATGAGGGGACTTTGTTATACTCGATCAAGGACTTTCTTATCCTCGATCAGGGGACTTTGTTATACTCGATGAGGGGGCTTTGTTATACTCGATCAGGGGACTTTGTTATACTCGATGAGGGCACTTTGTTATACTCGATTAGGGGACTTTGTTATTCTCGATCAGGGGGTTTTGTTTTACTCGATCAGGTAACTTTGTTATACTCGATCAGGGGCCTTTGATATAATCGTTCAGGGGACTTTGTTATTCTCGATCAGGGGAGTTTGTTATACTCGTTCAGGGGACTTTGTTATACTTGATCAGGGGACTTTGTTATACTCGATAAGGCGGCTTTGTTATACACGATCAGGGGGCTTTGTTATACTTGATCAGGGGCCTTTGTTATAATCGTTCAAGGGACTTTGTTATACTCGATCCGGGGACTTTGTTATACTCGATCAGGGGACTTTGTTATACTCGACCAGGGGAGTTTCTTATACTCGACCAGGGGACTTTGTTATACTCGATGAGGGGCCTTTGTTAAACTCGATGAGGGGCTTTTGTTATACTCGATCAGGGGCCTTTGGTAAACTCGATCAAGGGCCTTTGTTATACTCGATCAGGGGACTTTGTTATACTCTATCAGGAGACTTTGTTATACTCGATCAGGGGACTTTGTTATACTCGACCAGGGGAGTTTGTTATACTCGACCAGGGGACTTTGTTATACTCGATCAGGGGCCTTTGTTATACTCGATTAGGGAACTTTGTTATACTCGATCAGGGAACTTTGTTATACTCGTTCAGCGGACTTTGTTATTCTCGATCAGGGGCCTTTGTTATATTCGATCAGAGGCCTTTGTTATACTCGGTGAGGGACTTTGTTATACTCGATCAGGGGACTTTGTTATACTTGTTCAGGGGACTTTGTTATACTTGATCTGGGGACTTTGTTATACACGATGAGGGGGCTTTGTTATACACGATCAGGGGGGATTTGTTATACTTGATCAGGGGCCTTTGTTATAATCGTTCAAGGGACTTTGTTATACTCAATCAGGGGACTTTGTTATACTCGATCAGGGGAATTTGTTATACTCGATCAAGGGCCATTGTTAAACTCGATCAGGGTCCTTTGTTATACTCGATCAGGGGACTTTGTTATACTCGATCAGGGGCCTTTGTTATACTCGATCAGGGGACTTTGTTATACTCGATCAGGGGCCTTTGTTATAATCGTTCAGGGGACTTTGTTATACGCAATCAGGGGACTTTGTTATACTCGATCAGAGGCCTTTGTTATACTCGATCAGGGGACTTTGTTATACTCGATCAGGAGACTTTGTTATACTCGATGAGGGGACTTTGTTACATTCGATCAAGGACTTTCTTACCCTCGATCAGGGGACTTTGTTATACTCGATGAGGGGGCTTTGTTATACTCGATCAGGGGACTTTGTAATACTCGATGAGGGCGCTTTGTTATACTCGATTAGGGGGCTTTGTTATACTCGATCAGGGGACTTTGTTATTCTCGATCAGGGGGACTTTGTTATAACCGATCAGGGGACTTTGTTATACTCGATGAGGGGACTTTGTTATTCTCGATCAGGGGGACTTTGTTATACTCGATGAGGGGCCTTTGTTATACTCGATGAGGGGACTTTGTTCTACTCGATCAGGGGAATTTGTTATACCTGAGGACTGTTATTCGATGACGGACTTGTTATACCGATCACGGACTTTGTTATACTCTCGATGAGGGCCTTTGAAATACTGGATCAGGGGCCTTTGTTGCACCCGATCAGGGGACTTTGTTATTCTTGATCAGTGGACTTTTTTATACTCTATGAGGGGTCTTTGTTATACTCGATCAGGGAACTTTGTTATACTCGGTGAGGGGACTTTGTTATACTCGATCAGGGGACTTTGTTTTACTCGATCAGGGGACTTTGTTATACTCGATGAGGTGCATTTGTTATACTCGATCAGGGGCCTTTGTTATACTCGATCAGGGGACTTTGTTATACTCGAATAGGGGATTTTGTTATAATCGTTCAGGCGACTTTGTTATACTCGATCAGGGGACTTTGTTATACTCGATCAGGAAACTTTGTTATACTGGACCACGGGAGTTTTTATTCACGATTAGGGGACTTTGTTATACTCGATCAGGGGAATTTGTTATACTCGATCAGGGGACTTTGTTATATTAGATGAGGGGACTTTGTTATTCTCGATCATGGGACTTTGTTATATTCGATGAGGGGCCTTTGTTATACTCGATCAGGGGCCTTTGTTATAACTTGATCAGGGGGCTTTGTTATACTCGATTAGGGGACTGTGATATTCTCGATGAGGGGGACTTTGTTATACCCGATTAGGGGACTTTGATATACTCGATCAGGGAACATTGTTATACTCGATCAGGGGCCTTTGTTATACTCGTTCAGTCGCCTTTGTTATATTCGATCAGGGGCCTTTGTTATACTCGACCAGGGGACTTTGTTATACTCGATGAGGGGCCTTATTTAAACTCGATCAGGGGCCTTTGTTATACTCGATCAGGGGACTTTGTTATACTCGATCAGGGGACTTTGTTATACTTGATCAGGGGATTTTGTTTTACTCGATCAGGTAACTTTGTTATATTCGATCAGGGCCTTTTATAATCGTTCAGGGGTACTTTTTTGTTACTACTTTGCTATACTCGATCAGGGACTTGTTATACTGGATCAGGGGACTTTGTTATACTCGATCAGGAGACTTTGTTATACTCGATGAGGGGACTTTGTTACACCTTCGATCAAGACTTTCTTATCCTCGATCAGGGGACTTTGTTATACTCGATGAGGGGGCTTTGTTATACTCGATCAGGGGACTTTGTAATACTCGATGAGGGCGCCTTGTTATACTCGATTAGGGGGCTTTGTTATACTCGATCAGGGACTTTGTTATTCTCGATCAGGGGGACTTTGTTATACCCGATCAGGGGACTTTTTTATACTCGATGAGGGGACTTTGTTATTCTCGATCAGGGGGACTTTGTTATACTCGATGAGGGGCCTTTGTTATACTCGATGAGGGGACTTTGTTCTACTCGATCAGGGGAATTTGTTATACTCGTTGAGGAGACTGTTATATTCGATGACGGGACTTTGTTATACTCGATCACGGGACTTTTTTATACCCGATGAGGGGCCTTTGAAATACTCGATCAGGGGCCTTTGTTATACCCGATTAGGGGACTTTGTTTTTCTTGATCAGTGGACTTTGTTATACTCTATGAGGGGGCTTTGTTATACTCGATCAGGGAACTTTGTTATACTCGGTGAGGGGACTTTGTTATACTCGATCAGGGGACTTTGTTTTACTCGATCAGGGGGATTTGTTATACTCGATCAGGGGACTTTGTTATACTCGATGAGGTGCCTTTGTTATACTCGATCAGGGGCCTTTGTTATACTCGATCAGGGGACTTTGTTATACTCGAATAGGGGATTTTGTTATAATCGTTCAGGCGACTTTGTTATACACGATCAGGGGACTTTGTTATACTCGATCAGGAAACTTTGTTATACTGGACCACGGGAGTTTGTTATTCACGATCAGGGGACTTTGTTATACTCGATCAGGGGAATTTGTTATACTCGATCAGGGGACTTTGTTATATTAGATGAGGGGACTTTGTTATTCTCGATCATGGGACTTTGTTATATTCGATGAGGGGCCTTTGTTTTACTCGATCAGGGGCCTTTGTTATAACTTGATCAGGGGGCTTTGTTATACTCGATCAGGGGACTGTGATATTCTCGATCAGGGGGACTTTGTTATACCCGATTAGGGGACTTTGATATACTCGATCAGGGAACTTTGTTATACTCGATCAGGGGCCTTTGTTATACTCGTTCAGTCGACTTTGTTATATTCCATGAGGGGCCTTTGTTATACTCGACCAGGGGACTTTGTTATACTCGACGAGGGGCCTTATTTAAACTCGATCAGGGGCCTTTGTTATACTCGATCAGGGGACTTTGTTATACTCGATCAGGGGACTTTGTTATACTTGATCAGGGGATTTTGTTTTACTCGATCAGGTAACTTTGTTATATTCGATCAGGGGCCTTTGTTATAATCGTTCAGGGGACTTTGTTATACCTCGATCAGGGATCTTGTTATACCTGATCACGGGACCTTTGTTATACTCGATCAGGGACTTTGTTATATCTGATGCGGGGACTTGCGGCTCCCATCATGGACTTGTTATACTCGATGAGGGGCCTTTGTTTATATCACTGAAGAGGGACTTGTCTTCACTCGATCAGGGAATTTGTTATACCTCGATGAGGGACTTTTGTTATACTCGACCAGGGAGCTTTTGCTATACCGACCGCTGGGACTTGTTATACTCGATGAGGGGCTCTTGTTAAACCTCGATGAGGGGCGTCGTATACCGGGACCAGGGATCTTTTGTTATACTCGATTAGGGGCCTTTTGTTATACCTGATCAGGAACTCTTTTGTTATACTCGACCAGGGCCTTGTTATAATCGTTCAGGATTTTGTTATACCGATCAGGACTTTGTTATACCTCGATCGAGGCCCTGTTATACTCGATCAAGGGACTTTGTTATACTCGATGAGGGGACTTTGTTCTACTCGATCAGGGGAATTTGTTATACTCGATGAGGGGACTTTGTTATACTCGACCAGGGGAGTTTGTTATACTCGACCAGGAGACTTTGTTATACTCGATGAGGGGCCTTTTTTAAACTCGATGAGGGGCGTTTGTTATACTCGACCAGGGGATCTTTGTTATACTCGATAAGGGGCCTTTGTTATAATCGTTCAGGGGACTTTGTTATACTCGATCAGGGGACTTTGTTATTCTCGATCAGAGGCCTTTGTTATACTCGATCAAGGGACTTTGTTATAGTCGATCAGGGGACTTTGTTATACTCGATCAGGGGAGTTTGTTATACTCGACCAGGGGACTTTGTTATACTCGGTCAGGGGCCTTTGTTAAACTCGATTAGGGGCCTTTGTTATAGTCGATCAGGGGACTTTGTTATACTCGATCAGGGAACTTTGTTATACTCGTTTAGGGAACTTTGTTTTACTCGATCAGGGGACTTTGTTATACTCGTTCAGCGGAATTTGTTATATACCTGACTCGGGACTTTGTTATACTCGACTAGAGTACCTTTGTTATATTGGATCAGGGACTTTGTTATACCGATCAGGAGACTTTGTTATACTCTCGATGAGGGACTTTATACTGATCAAGGACTTTCTTATCCTCGATCAGGGAATTTTGTTATACTCGATGAGGGGCTTTTGTTTATACTCGATCAGGGGACTTTTGTTATACTCGATGAGGGCACTTTGTTATACTCTCGATTAGGGGACTTTGTTATTCTCGATCAGGGTGTTTTGTTTTACTCGATCAGGTAACTTTGTTATACTCGATCAGGGGCCTTTGATATAATCGTTCAGGGGACTTTGTTATTCTCGATCAGGGGAGTTTGTTATACTCGTTCAGGGGACTTTGTTATACTTGATCAGGGGACTTTGTTATACTCGATAAGGCGGCTTTGTTATACTCGATAAGGCGGCTTTGTTATACACGATCAGGGGGCTTTGTTATACTTGATCAGGGGCCTTTGTTATAATCGTTCAAGGGACTTTGTTATACTCGATCCGGGGACTTTGTTATACTCGATCAGGGGACTTTGATATACTCGACCAGGGGAGTTTCTTATACTCGACCAGGGGACTTTGTTATACTCGATGAGGGGCCTTTGTTAAACTCGATGAGGGGCTTTTGTTATACTCGATCAGGGGCCTTTGGTAAACTCGATCAAGGGCCTTTGTTATACTCGATCAGGGGACTTTGTTATACTCTATCAGGAGACTTTGTTATACTCGATCAGGGGACTTTGTTATACTCGACCAGGGGAGTTTGTTATACTCGACCAGGGGACTTTGTTATACTCGATCAGGGGCCTTTGTTATACTCGATTAGGGAACTTTGTTATACTCGATCAGGGAACTTTGTTATACTCGTTCAGCGGACTTTGTTATTCTCGATCAGGGGCCTTTGTTATATTCGATCAGAGGCCTTTGTTATACTCGGTGAGGGACTTTGTTATACTCGATCAGGGGACTTTGTTATACTTGTTCAGGGGACTTTGTTATACTTGATCTGGGGACTTTGTTATACTCTGATGAGGGGCTTGTTATACACTATCAGGGGGGAATTGTTATACTTGATCAGGGGCCCCTTTGTTATAATTCCCTCGTTCAAGGACTTTGTTATACTCCAATCAGGGACTTTGTTATACCGCATCAAGGAATTTGTTATACTCGATCATGCGGCCATTGTTAAACTCGATCAGGTCCTTTGTTATACCTGATCATGGGACTTGTTAAACTCGGATCAGGTCCTTTGTTATACTCCATCAGGGCCTTTGTTAAACTCGATCAGGGGACTTTGTTATACCTGATAAGGGCCTTTGTTATAATCGTTCAGGGGACTTTGTTATACTCGATCAGGGGACTTTGTTATACTCGATCACGGGACTTTGTTATACTCGATCAGGGGACTTTGTTATACTGGATCAGGGGACTTTGTTATACTCGATCAGGAGACTTTGTTATACTCGATGAGGGGACTTTGTTACACTCGATCAAGTGCTTTCTTATCCTCGATCAGGGGACTTTGTTATACTCGATGAGGGGGCTTTGTTATACTCGATCAGGGGACTTTGTAATACTCGATGAGGGCGCCTTGTTATACTCGATTAGGGGGCTTTGTTATACTCGATCAGGGACTTTGTTATTCTCGATCAGGGGGACTTTGTTATACCCGATCAGGGGACTTTTTTATACTCGATGAGGGGACTTTGTTATTCTCGATCAGGGGGACTTTGTTATACTCGATGAGGGGCCTTTGTTATACTCGATGAGGGGACTTTGTTCTACTCGATCAGGGGAATTTGTTATACTCGTTGAGGAGACTGTTATATTCGATGACGGGACTTTGTTATACTCGATCACGGGACTTTGTTATACTCGATGAGGGCCTTTGAAATACTCGATCAGGGGCCTTTGTTATACCCGATCAGGGGACTTTGTTATTCTTGATCAGTGGACTTTGTTATACTCTATGAGGGGGCTTTGTTATACTCGATCAGGGAACTTTGTTATACTCGGTGAGGGGACTTTGTTATACTCGATGAGGGGACTTTGTTTTACTCGATCAGGGGGCTTTGTTATACTCGATCAGGGGACTTTGTTATACTCGATGAGGTGCATTTGTTATACTCGATCAGGGGCCTTTGTTATACTCGATCAGGGGACTTTGTTATACTCGAATAGGGGATTTTGTTATAACCGTTCTGGCGACCTTTGTTATACCTGATCAGGGGACTTTGTTATACCCGGATCAGAAATCCTTTGTTATACTTTTGTTATACTCGACCAGGGGACTTTGTTATACTCGATCAGGGGCCTTTGTTATACTCGATTAGGGAACTTTGTTATACTCGATCAGGGAACTTTGTTATACTCGTTCAGCGGACTTTGTTATTCTCGATCAGGGGCCTTTGTTATACTCGATCAGAGGCCTTTGTTATACTCGGTGAGGGGACTTTGTTATACTCGATCAGGGGACTTTGTTATACTTGTTCAGGGGACTTTGTTATACTTGATCTGGGGACTTTGTTATACTCGATGAGGGGGCTTTGTTATACACTATCAGGGGGGATTTGTTATACTTGATCAGGGGCCTTTGTTATAATCGTTCAAGGGACTTTGTTATACTCAATCAGGGGACTTTGTTATACTCGATCAAGGGAATTTGTTATACTCGATCAAGGGCCATTGTTAAACTCGATCAGGGTCCTTTGTTATACTCGATCATGGGACTTTGTTAAACTCGATCAGGGTCCTTTGTTATACTCGATCAGGGGCCTTTGTTAAACTCGATCAGGGGACTTTGTTATACTCGATCAGGGGCCTTTGTTATAATCGTTCAGGGGACTTTGTTATACTCGATCAGGGGACTTTGTTATCCTCGATCAGACGCCTTGTTATACAATGATCAGGGGACTTTTGTTATACCGGATCAGGAGACTTTTGTTATACTGGCGAGGACTTTGTTACACCTTTATCAAGGACTTTCATTCCTCGATCAGGGGACTTTGTTATACTCGATGAGGGGGCTTTGTTATACTCGATCAGGGGACTTTGTAATACTCGATGAGGGCGCCTTGTTATACTCGATTAGGGGGCTTTGTTATACTCGATCAGGGACTTTGTTATTCTCGATCAGGGGGACTTTGTTATACCCGATCAGGGGACTTTTTTATACTCGATGAGGGGACTTTGTTATTCTCGATCAGGGGGACTTTGTTATACTCGATGAGGGGCCTTTGTTATACTCGATGAGGGGACTTTGTTCTACTCGATCAGGGGAATTTGTTATACTCGTTGAGGAGACTGTTATATTCGATGACGGGACTTTGTTATACTCGATCACGGGACTTTGTTATACTCGATCAGGGGCCTTTGTTATACCCGATCAGGGGACTTTGTTATTCTTGATCAGTGGACTTTGTTATACTCTATGAGGGGCTTTGTTATACTCGATCAGGGAACTTTGTTATACTCGGTGAGGGGACTTTGTTATACTCGACAAGGGGACTTTGTTTTACTCGATCAGGGAGCTTTGTTATACTCGATCAGGGGACTTTGTTATACTCGATGAGGTGCCTTTGTTATACTCGATCAGGGGCCTTTGTTATACTCGATCAGGGGACTTTGTTAAACTCGAATAGGGGATTTTGTTATAATCGTTCAGGCGACTTTGTCATACTCGATCAGGGGACTTTGTTATACTCGATCAGGAAACTTTGTTATACTGGACCACGGGAGTTTGTTATTCACGATCAGGGGACTTTGTTATACTCGATCCGGGGAATTTGTTTTACTCGATTAGGGGACTTTGTTATATTAGATGAGGGGACTTTGTTATTCTCGATCATGGGACTTTGTTATATTCGATGAGGGGCCTTTGTTATACTCGATCAGGGGCCTTTGTTATAACTTGATCAGGGGGCTTTGTTATACTCGATTAGGGGACTGTGATATTCTCGATGAGGGGGACTTTGTTATACCCGATTAGGAGACTTTGATATACTTGATCAGGGAACTTTGTTATACTCGATCAGGGGCCTTTGTTATACTCGTTCAGTCGCCTTTGTTATATTCGATCAGGGGCCTTTGTTATACTCGACCAGGGGATTTTGTTATTTTCGATGAGGGGCCTTATTTAAACTCGATCAGGGGCCTTTGTTATACTCGATCAGGGGACTTTGTTATACTCGATCAGGGGACTTTGATATACTTGATTAGGGGATTTTGTTTTACTCGATCAGGTAACTTTGTTATACTCGACCAGGGGAGTTTGTTATACTCGACCATGGGACTTTGTTATACTCGATGAGGGGCCTTTGTTAAACTCGATGAGGGGCGTTTGTATACTCGACCAGGGGATCTTTGTTATACTCGATCAGGGGCCTTTGTTATACTCGATCAGGGAACTTTGTTATGCTCGATCAGAGGCCTCTGTTATACTCGATCAAGGGACTTTGTTATACTCGATCAGGAGACTTTGTTATACTCGACCATGGGAGTTTGTTATACTCGACCAGGGGACTTTGTTATACTCGATCAGGGGCCTTTGTTAAACTCAATTAAGGGCCTTTGTTATTGTCGATCAGGGGACTTTGTTATACTCGATCAGGGATCTTTGTTATACTCGATCAGGGGGCTTTGTTATACTCGATTAGGGAACTTTGTTATATTCGATCAGGGGACTTTGTTATACTCGTTCAGCGGACTTTGTTATACTCGATCAGGGGCCTTTGTTGTACCCGATCAGGGGACTTTGCTATACTCGATCAGGGGCCTTTGTTAAACTCGATCAGGGGACTTTGTTATACTCGATCAGGGGACTTTGTTATACTCGATCAGGAGACTTTGTTATACTCGATGGGGACTTTGTTACACTCGTCAAGTACTTTCTTTATACCTCGATCAGGGGACTTTGTTATACTCGATGAGGGGCTTTGTTATACTGCGTCAGGGGACTTTGTAATGCTACGATGAGGCGCCTTGTTATACTCGATTAGGGGGCTTTGTTATACTCGATCAGGGGACTTTGTTATTCTCGATCAGGGGGACTTTGTTATACCCGATCAGGGGACTTTGTTATACTCGATGAGGGGACTTTGTTATTCTCGATCAGGGGGAATTTGTTATACTCGATGAGGGGCCTTTGTTATACTCGATGAGGGGACTTTGTTCTACTCGATCAGGGGAATTTGTTATACTCGTTGAGGAGACTGTTATATTCGATGACGGGACTTTGTTATACTCGATCTCGGGACTTTGTTATACTCGATGAGGGGCCTTTGAAATACTCGATCAGGGGCCTTTGTTATACCAGATCAGGGGACTTTGTTATTCTTGATCAGTGGACTTTGTTTTACTCGATCAGGGGCTTTGTTATACTCGATCAGGGGACTTTGTTATACTCGATGAGGTGCCTTTGTTATACTCGATCAAGGGGCCTTTGTTATATCGATCAGGGACTTTGTTATTCTCGAATAGGGGATTTTGTTATAATCGTTCCGGCGACTTTGTTATACTCGATCAGGGACTTTATTATATAGTCACAGGGACTTTGTTATACTCGATCACGGGACTTTGTTATACTCGATCAGGGGACTTTGTTATATTCGATGCGGGGACTTTGTTATTCTCGATCATAGGACTTTATTTATACTCGATGAGGGCCTTTGCCACTCGATGAGGACTTTGTTCTATAAATCAGAATTTGTTATACTCGATGAGGACTTTGTTATACTCGACCAGGGGAGTTTGTTATACTCGACCATGGGACTTTGTTATACTCGATGAGGGGCCTTTGTTAAACTCGATGAGGGGCGTTTGTATACTCGACCAGGGGATCTTTGTTATACTCGATCAGGAGCCTTTGTTATACTCGATCAGCGAACTTTGTTATACTCGATCAGGGGCCTTTGTTATAATCGTTCAGGGGACTTTGTTATACTCGATCAGGGGACTTTGTTATACTCGATCAGAGGCCTCTGTTATACTCGATCAAGGGACTTTGTTATACTCGATCAGGAGACTTTGTTATACTCGACCAAGGGAGTTTGTTATACTCGACCAGGGGACTTTGTTATACTCGATCAGGGACCTTTGTTATACTCGACCAGGGGACTTTGTTATACTGGATCAGCGGACTTTGTTATTCTCGATCTGGGGATTTTGTTATACTTGTTCAGGGGACTTTGTTATACTTGATTAGGGAACTTTGTTATACTCGATGAGGGGGCTTTGTTATACACGATCAGGGGGGCTTTGTTATACTTGATCAGGGGCCTTTGTTATAATAGTTCAAGGGACTTTGTTATACTCAATCAGGGGAGTTTGTTATACTCGACCAGGGGACTTTGTTATATTCGATCAGTGGCCTTTGTTAAACTCGATCAGGGGCCTTTGTTTTACCCGATCAGGGGACTTTGCTATACTCGATGAGGGGCCTTTGTTAAACTCGATGAGGGGCCTTTGTTATACTCGACCAGGGGACTTTGTTATACTCAATCAGGGGCCTTTGTTAAACTCGATATGGGGACTTTGTTGTACTCGATCAGGGGGCTTTGTTATACTCGATCAGGGACCTTTGTTATACTCGACCAGGGGAGTTTGTTATACTCGACCAGGGGACTTTGTTATATTCGATCAGTGGCCTTTGTTAAACTCGATCAGGGGCCTTTGTTTTACTCGATCAGGGGACTTTGTTATACTCGATCAGGGGACTTTGTTATACTCGATCAGTGGACTTTGTTATACTTGATCAGGGGACTTTGTTATACTCGATGAGGGGCCTTTGTTATACTCAATCAGGGGACTTTGTTATACTGGATCAGCGGACTTTGTTATTCTCGATCTGGGGATTTTGTTATACTTGTTCAGGGGACTTTGTTATACTTGATTAGGGAACTTTGTTATACTCGATGAGGGGCCTTTGTTAAACTCGATGAGGGGCCTTTGTTATACTCGACCAGGGGACTTTGTTATACTCGATCAGGGGCCTTTGTTAAACTCGATATGGCGACTTTGTTGTACTCGATCAGGGGGCTTTGTTATACTCGATCACGGACCTTTGTTATACTCAATCAGGGGACTTTGTTATACTCGTTGAGGTGACTTCGTTATACTTGATCAGGGGACTTTGTTATACTCGATGAGGGGCCTTTGTTATACTCGACCAGGTGACTTTGTTACAATCGTTCAGGGAACTTTGTTATACTCGATCAGGGGACTTTGTTATACTCGATCAGGGGACTTTGTTATACTCGACCAGGGGGAGTTTGTTATACTCGACCAGGGGACTTCTCTGATCAGGGCCTTTGTTAAACTCGATCAGGGACTTTGTTGTACTCGATCCAGGGGACTTTGTTATACTCAATGAGGGGCCTTTGTTGTTATACTCGAACAGGGGGATTTGTTATAATCGTTCAGGGACATTGTTATACTCGATCAGAATTGCTTTGTTATACTCGATCAGGGGACTTTGTTATACTCGACCAGAGCTTTTTTTATACACGACCAGGGGACTTTGTTATACTCGATCAGGGGCCTTTGTTAAACTCCATTAGGGGCCTTTGTTATACTCGATGAGTGGCCTTTGTTATACTCGATCAGGGGACTTTGTTATACTCGATCAGCGGACTTTGTTATTCTCGATCAGGGGACTTTGTTATACTCGTTCAGGGGACTTTGTAATACTTTATCAGGGGACTTTGTTATACTCGATGAGGGGCCATTGTTAAACTCGATGAGGGGCCTTTGTTATACTCGACCAGGGGACTTTGTTATACTCGATCAGGGGCCTTTGTTAAACTCGATCAGGGGACTTTGTTGTACTCGATCAGGGGGCTTTGTTATACTCGATGAGGGAACTTTGTTATACTCGATCAGGGGCCTTTGTTATAATCGTTCAGGGGACTTTGTTATACTCGTTCAGGGGACTTTGTTATACTTGATCAGGGGACTTTGTTATACTCGATGAGGGGGCTTTGTTATACACGATGAGAGGGCTTTGTTATACTTGATCAGAGGCCTTTGTTATAATCGTTCAAGGGACTTTGTTATACTCGATCAGGGGACTTTGTTATACTCGATCAGGGGACTTTGTTATACTCGACCAGGTGAGTTTGACATACTCGATCAGGGGACTTTGTTATACTCGATCAGGGGCCTTTGTTAAACTCGATTAGAGGCCTTTGTTATTCTCGATCAGGGGACTTTGTTATACTCGACCAGGGGGATTTATTGCCGACCAGGGACTTTGTTATACTCGTCAAGGGCCTTTTGTTAAACTCGATGGGGACTTTGTTGGCAGCACTCGATCAGGGGCCTCTGTATAATCGTTCAGGGACTTTGTTATACTCGACCAGGAGTTTGTTATACTCGACCAGGGGACTTTGTTATATTCGATCGAAGTGGCCTTTAAGCTCGATCAGAGGCCTTTGTTATACTCGATCAGGGGACTTTGTTATACTTGATCAGGGGACTTTGTTATACTTGATCAGTGGACTTTGTTATACTCGACCAGGGGACTTTGTTATACTCGATCAGGGACCTTTGTTATACTCGACCAGGGGACTTTGTTATACTGGATCAGCGGACTTTGTTATTCTCGATCTGGGGATTTTGTTATACTTGTTCAGGGGACTTTGTTATACTTGATTAGGGAACTTTGTTATACTCGATGAGGGGGCTTTGTTATACACGATCAGGGGGGCTTTGTTATACTTGATCAGGGGCCTTTGTTATAATAGTTCAAGGGACTTTGTTATACTCAATCAGGGGAGTTTGTTATACTCGACCAGGGGACTTTGTTATATTCGATCAGTGGCCTTTGTTAAACTCGATCAGGGGCCTTTGTTTTACTCGATCAGGGGACTTTGTTATACTCGATCAGGGGACTTTGTTATACTCGATCAGTGGATTTTGTTATACTTGATCAGGGGACTTTGTTATACTCGATGAGGGGCCTTTGTTATACTCAATCAGGGGACTTTGTTATACTGGATCAGCGGACTTTGTTATTCTCAATCTGGGGATTTTGTTATACTTGTTCAGGGGACTTTGTTATACTTGATTAGGGAACTTTGTTATACTCGATGAGGGGCCTTTGTTAAACTCGATGAGGGGCCTTTGTTATACTCGACCAGGGGACTTTGTTATACTCGATCAGGGGCCTTTGTTATACTCGATATGGCGACTTTGTTGTACTCGATCAGGGGGGCTTTGTTATACTCGATCACGGACCTTTGTTATACTCAATCAGGGGACTTTGTTATACTCGTTGAGGTGACTTTGTTATACTTGATCAGGGGACTTTGTTATACTCGATGAGGGGCCTTTGTTATACTCGACCAGGTGACTGTGTTACAATTGTTCAGGGAACTTTGTTATACTCGATCAGGGGACTTTGTTATACTCGATCAAGGGGACTTTGTTATACTCGACCAGGAGTTTGTTATACTCGTGGGGGACTTTGTTATACTCGATCAGGGGCCTTTGTTAAACTCGATCAGGGGACTTTGTTGTGCTCGATCAGGGACTTTGTTATGCAATGAGGGCCTTTGTTATACTCGAACAGGGGATTTTGTTATAATCCGTTCAGGACATTGTTATACTCGATCAGGGACTTTGTTATACTCGATCAGGGACTTTGTTATGTCTCGACCAGGAGCTTTTGCCACGACCAGGGGACTTTGTTATACTCGATGAGGGCCTTTGTTTAAACTCCATTAGGGGCTTTTGTTGCATACTCGATGAGGCCTTTGTTATACTCGATCAGGGGACTTTGTTATCTCGATCGCGGACTTTTGTTATTCTCGATTAGGGACTTTTATTGCCTCGTTCAGGGGACTTTGTATGCTATCAGGACTTTGTTATACTCGATGAGGGCCTTTGTTAAACTCGATGAGGGCCTTTTGTTATATACTCGACCAGGGACTTTGGTATACTCGATCAGGGGCCTTTGTTAAGCCTCGATCAGGGGACTTTGTTTGTACTCGATCAGGGCTTTGTTATACTCGATGAGGAACTTTGTTGCTACTCGATCAGGGCCGCTGTTATAATCGTTCAGGGACTTTGTTATACTCGTTCAGGGACTTTGTTATACTTGATCAGGGGACTTTGTTATACTCGATGAGGCTTTGTTATACGATGAGAGGGCTTTGTTATACTTGATCCAGAGGCCTTTATTTATAATCGTTCAAGGACTGTTATACTCGATCAGGGGACTTTGTTATATACTCGATCAGGACTTTTGTTATACTCGACCAGGGGAGTTTGACATACTCGATCGAGACTTTGTATACTCGATCAAGGGGCCTTTGTTAAACTCGATTGAGGGCGCTGTTATACTTTCGATCAGGGGACTTTGTTATACTCGACCAGGGGAGTTTGTTATACCGACCAGGGACTTTGTTATACTCACGATCAAGGGCCTTTGTTAAGCTTCGAGCAGGGTCCTTGTATATGCTGATCAAGGGACTTTGTTACTTATACTCGACCAGGGGCCTGTTAAGCTCGATCAGGGACTTTGTTGTACTCGATCAAGGGCCTCTGTTATATAATCGTTCCAGGGGACTTTGTTACTCGACCAGGGAGTTTGTTATACTCGACCGGGGGACTTTGTTATATTCGATCAGTGGCCTTTGTTAAAAGCTCGATCAGGAGACGCTGTTATATGATCAGGGGGACTTTGTTAGCATATGCTCGATCAGGGGACTTTGTTATACTCGATCAGTGGACTTTGTTATGTGATCAGGGACTTTGTTATACTCGATGAGGGCGCTGTTATACTCGATCAGGGGCCTTTGTTATACTCGATCAGGGGACTTTGTTATACTCGATCAGCGGACTTTGTTATACTCGATCACGGGACGTTGTTATACTCGATTAGGGGCCTTTGTTATTCTCGATCAGGGGCCTTTGTTAAACTCGATATGGGGACTTTGTTGTACTGGATCAGGGGGCTTTGTTATACTCGATCAGGGACCTTTGTTATAATCGATCAGGGGACTTTGTTATACTCGTTGAGGGGACTTTGTTATACTTGATCAGGGAACTTTGTTATACTCGATGAGGGGCCTTTGTTATACTCGACCAGGGGACTTTGTTATAATCGTTCAGGGGACTTTGTTATACTCGATAAGGGGAATTTGTTATACTCGACCAGGGGAGTATGTTATACTCGACCAGGGGACTTTGTTATACTCAATCAGGGGCCTTTGTTAAACTCGATCAGGGGACTTTGTTGTACTCAATCAGGGGACTTTGTTATATTCGATGAGGGGCCTTTGTTATACTCGGCCAGGGGATTTTGTTATAAACGTTCAGGGGACTTTGTTATAATTGAACAGGGGACTTTGTTAAACTCGATGAGGGGCCTTTGTTATACTCGACCAGGGGACTTTGTTATATTCGTTCAGGGAACTTTGTTATACTCGATCAGGGGACTTTGTTATACTCGATCTGGGGACTTTGTTATACTCGACCAGTGGAGCTTGGTATACTCGACCAGGGGACTTTGTTACACTCATTCAGGGGACTTTGTTAAACTCCATTAGGGGCCTTTGTTATACTCGATGAGGGGCCTTTGTTATACTCGATCAGGGGACTTTGTTATACTCGCTCAGCGGACTTTGTTATTCTCGATCATAGGACTCTGTTATACTCGTTCAGGGGACTTTGTAATACTTTATCAGGGGACTTTGTTATACTCGATGAGGGGCCTTTGTTAAACTCGATGAGGGGCCTTTGTTATACTCGACCAGGGGACTTTGTTTTACTCGATCAGGGGCCTTTGTTAAACTCGATCAGGGGACTTTGTTGTACTCGATCAGGGGGCTTTGTTATACTCGATCAGGGAACTTTGTTATACTCGATCAGGGGCCTTTGTTATAATCGTTCGGGGGACTTTGTTATACTCGTTCAGGGAACTTTGTTATACTTGATCAGGGGAGTTTGTTATACTCGATGAGGGGGCTTTGTTATACACGATGAGAGGGCTTTGTTATACTTGATAAGGGGCCTTTGTTATAATCGGTCAAGGGACTTTGTTATACTCGATCAGGGGACTTTGTTATACTCGATCAGGGGAGTTTGTTATACTCGACCAGGGGAGTTTGTTATACTCGATCAGGGGACTTTGTTATACTCGATCAGAGGCCTTTGTTAAACTCAATTAGGGGCCTTTGTTATACTCGATCAGGGGACTTTGTTATACTCGATCAGGGGACTTTGTTATACTCGATCAGAGGCCTTTCTTATACTTGATAAGGGAACTTTGTTTTACTCGATCAGGAGACTTTGTTATACTCGATCAGGGGACTTTGTTATACTCGATGAGGGGGTTTTGTTATACTCGATGAGGGGACTTTGTTATACTCGATGAGGGGACTTTATTATACTCGATTAGGGTGCCCTTTTTATACTCGATCAGGGGACTTTGTTATACTCGAAAAGGGGACTTTGTTATACACGATCAGGGGCTTTATACTTGATCAGGGCCTTTGTTGCATAATAGTTCAAGGGACTTTGTTATACTCAATCAGGGGACTTTCTTTATACTTTCGATCCAAGGACTTTGTTATACTTTCATTCCAGAGTTTGTTATACTCGACCAGGGACTTTGTTATACTCGATCAGGGCCTTTGTTATACTCGACCAGGGGACTTTGTTATACTCGATCAGGGGACTTGTTATACTCGACCAGGGGCTTTGTTAAACTCGATCAGGGACTTTCTTATATACTCGATGGGGCCTTTGTTATAATCGTTCAGGGACTTTTGTTATACTCGATCAGGGGACTTTTGTTATACGCGATCAGAGGCCTTTGTTATACTCGATCAGGACTTTGTTTATACTCGATCAGGAGACTGTTATACTCGATGAGGGACTTTGTTATACTCGATCAGAACTTTCTTATCCTCGATCAGGGGACTTTGTTATGCTCGATGAGGGCTTTGTTATATACTCGATCAGGGGACTTTGTTATACTCGATGGGGCTGCTGTTATACTCGATTAGGGCTTTGTTATATACTCGATCAGGGGACTTTGTTATACTCGATCAGGGACTTTGTTATTCTCGATCAGGGGACTTTGTTATACCCGATCAGGGGACTGTGTTATACTCGATCTGGGAAATTTGTTATACTCGATCAGGGGCCTTTGTTATACGTTTAAAGGCACCTTTGTTATATTCGATCAGGGCGCTGTTTATACTCGATGAGGGGCCTTTGTTAAGCTCGATTAGGGGCCTTTTGTTATACTCGATCAGGGACTTTGTTATACTCGATCAGAGGCCTTTGTTATACTTGATCAGGGGACTTTGGTATACTTGATCAGGAGACTTTGTATACTCGATCAGGGGGACTTTTGTTGTACTCGATCAGGGCTTTGTTATACTCAATAAGGGCCTTTGTTATATACTCGACCAGGAGATTTTGTTATAATCGTTCAGGGACATTGTTATACTTCAGGGCCTTTGTTATAATAGTTCAAGGGACTTTGTTATACTCAATCAGGGACTTTGTTATACTCGATCAGGGACTTTGATATACACCAGGGAGTTTGTTATACTCGACCAGGGACTTTGTTATACTCGATCAAGGGCTTTTGTTAAACTCGATCAGGGTCCTGTTATACTCGATCAGGGACTTTGTTATACTCGTTCAGGGGACTTTGTTATACTTGATCAGGGACTTTGTTATACTCGATGAGGGGCTTTTTATACACGATGAGAGTGCTTTGTTATACTTAATCAGGGGCCTTTGTTATAATCGTTCAAGGGACTTTGTTATACTCGATCAGGGACTTTGTTATACTCGATCAGGGACTTTGTTATACTCGACCAGGGAGTTTGACATACTCGATCAGGGACTTTGTTATACTCGATCAGGGGCCTTTGTTAAACTCGATTAGAGGCCTTTGTTATACTCGATCAGGGAATTTGTTATACTCGATCAGGGGACTTTGTTATACTCGATCAGAGGCCTTTGTTATACTCGATCAGGGGACTTTGTTATACTCGATCAGGAGACTTTGTTATACTCGATCAGGGACTTTGTTATACTCGATGAGGGGCCTTTGTTAAACTCGATGAGGGCCTTTGTTATACTCGACCAGGGGCCTTTGTTATGTTATAATAGTTCAAGGGACTTTGGTTATACCAATCAGGGGACTTTCTTATACTGATCAGGGACTTTGTTATACTTTGACCAGGGATTTGTTATACTGACCAGGGGACTTGCTACCTGATCAAGGGCCTTTGTTAAACTCTGATCAGGGTCCTTTGTTATACTCTTTTGATCAGGGATTCTTTGTTATACCTCGACCAGGGTCCTTGTTAAATCTGATGAGGGACTTTGTTATACCTCGATCAGGGGCCTTTGTTATAATCGTTCAGGGACTTTGTTATACTCGATCAGGGGGACTTTGTTATATCATGATCAGAGGCCTTTGTTATACAATTTGATCATGGGACTTTCTTTATACTCGATCAGAGACTTTGCTATACCTCGATCAGGGACTTGTTTTACTCGATGAGGGGCTTTGTTATACCCGATCAGGGACTTTGTTATACCTGATGAGGCCTTTTGTTATACTCGATTAGGGGCTTTGTTTATACTCGATCAGGGACTTTGTTATACCTGATCAGGGACTTTGATATTCTCGATCAGGGGGACTTTTGTTATACCCGATCAGGGACTTTGCTATACTCGATCTGGGAAATTTGTTATACTCCGATCAGGGCTTTTGTTACAATGCTCAGGCACCTTTGTTATATCTGATCAGGCCTTTTGTTATACTTCTTGGATCAGGGACTTTGTTATACTCTCGATGAGGGGACCTTTGTTATACCTGATGAGGAGACTCTTTGTTATACCTCGATCAGGGAACTTTTTGTTACCGGATCAGCGGACTTTGTTATTCTCGATCAGGGACTTTTGTTATACTCGATGAGGGGCCTTTGTTAAACTCCGGCGAGGGCCTTTGTTATACCTGACCAGGGGACTTGTTATACCGATCAGGGCCTTTGTTAAACCTGATAAGGGGCCTTTGTTAAACCTCTATGAGTGGACCTTTGTTATACTCGACCAGGGACTTTGGTTACACTCCATCAGGGGCCTTTGTTAAACCTTTCGACCAGGGCCATAGTTATACCTGATCAGGGACTTTGTTATACTCCTTATCAGGCCTTTTGTTATACTCGACTAGCCTTTGTTAAACTCCTCGATCAGGGGCCTTTTGTTATACCTCCTTGACTCAGGGACTTTGTTATTCTCGATCAGGGGACTTATGGTTATACTGACCAGGTGAGTTTGTTATACTCGGCCAGGGACTTTGTTATACTCAATGAGGGGCCTCTTTTGTTAATCTCGATGACGGGCCTTTGTTATACCTGACCAGGGGACTTTGTTATACTCGGATCAGAGGCCTTTGCTTAAACTCGATCAGGGGCCTTGTTATACTCGATCAGGGACTTGAGTTATACCTGATCAGTGGACTTTGTTATACTCTGATCAGCGGACTTTGTTATACCTGATCAGGGATTGTTATACCTCGATCAGGGGCCTTTGTTAGCCTCGATCAGGGCCTTTATTATACTCCATCAGGGACTTCTTATACTCGACCCAGGGTTCTTTGTTATACCTCGACCAGTTGAGTTTGTTATACTTTAATTTTGTGGAACTTTGTTATACCTCGATAAGGGGCCTTTGTTAAACTCGGGATGAGGGCCTTTGTTATACCTGACCAGGGGACTTTGTTATACCTCGATGAGGGGCCTTTGTTAAAATCGACCGGGCCTTTGTTGTCTCGATGAGGGGGCTTTGTTATACACGATGAGGGCTTTATATACTTGATCAGGGCCTTTGTTATACTCGATCAGGGGCCTTTGTTAAACTCTCGATCAGGGACTTTGTTGTACTCCGGGATCAGGGACTTCATATACCTCGATGAGGGCCCTTTATATACCTCGACCAGGGGAATTGTTATAATCGTTCAGGGACTTTGTTATAATTGAACAGGGGACTTTGTTATACTGGCGAGGGGCCTTTGTTATACTCAATTGTGGGATTTTGCTATAATCGTTCAGGGGACTTTGTTATACCTGATCAGGGACTTGTTATACTCATGACCTGGGGATTGTTATACTCGACCAGGCACTTCTTTGTTATACCCGATCAGGGGCCTCGTTAAACCCCCATTAGGGGCCTTTGTTATGCTCATGAAGGGCCTTTGTTATAATTTATCAGGGATTGGTTATACTCGATCAGCGGACTTTGTTATTCTCGATCAGACTTTGTTATACCTGCTCAGGGACTTTGTAATACTTGATCAGGGACTTGTTATACTCGATGAGGGGGCTTTATTATACACGATGAGAGGGCTCTTTGTTATACTTGGATCAGGGCCTTTATTATAATCGTTCAAGGGACTTTGCTTATACCTCGGATCAGGGACTTTGTTATACTCGATCAGGGACTTTGTTATACTCGACCAGGGAGTTTGATAATTGATCAGGGACTTTGTTATACCTCGATCAGGGCCTTTGTTAAACTTGATTAGAGGCCTTTTGTTATACTGATCAAGGACTTTGTTATACTCGATCAGGAACTTTGTTATACTCGATCAGAGGCCTTTGTTATACTCGGGATCAGGGGACTTTGTTATACCTGATGAGGGGCCTTTTGTTAAACTCGATGAGGGCCTTTGTTGTACTCTGACCAGGGACTTTGTTATACCTGATCGAAATTTTGATAAACTCTGATCAGGGTCGTTTGTTACTCGATCAGGGATTTTGTTATTCTCGATCAGGGGACTTTGTTATACCTGTTTAGGGACTTTGTTATACTTGATCTGGGCACGCTATACTCCGGGATGAGGGGGGCTTTGTTATACACGATCAGGGGGCTTTATATACTTGATCAGGGCCTTTGTTATATAATAGTTCAAGGACTCTTGTTATACTCAATCAGGACTTCTTTATACTGATCAGGGGACTTTGTTATACCTCGACCAGGGAGTTTATTATACCTCGAATTAGGGACTTTGTTATACTCGATCATGGGCCTTTGTTAAACTCCGATCAGGGTCCTTTGTTATACTCGATCAGGGGACTTTGTTATACCTCGACCAGGGCCTTTTGTTAAACCTTTTCGATCAGGGACTTTGTTATACCTCGATCAGGGGCCTTTGTTATAATCGTCAGGGACTTTGTTATACTCGCTGATCAGGGACTCTCATATACGCGATCAGAGGCCTTTGTTATACTCGATCAGGACTTTGTTATACCTCGATCAGGAGACTTTGTTATACTCTGATGAGGTACTTTGTTATACCTGATCAAGGACTTTCTTATACCTGATCAGGGGGACTTTGTTATACTGATGAGGGGGCTTTGTTATACCTGATCAGAGGACTTTTGTTATACTCTCGATGTGAGGGCACTTGTTATACTCAATTAGGGGCTTTACATACTCGATCAGGGACTTTGTTATACCTGATCAGGGACTTTGTTATTCTCGATCAAGGGGACTTTGTTATAACCGATCAGGGACCTTTTGTTATACCTGATCAGGGAAATTTTTTATACTTGATCAGGGGCCTTTGTTATACTGCTCAGGCACCTTGTTATATCTGATCAGGGCCTTTGTTATACCTGACGAGGCCTCCTTTTGTTAAATCCCGATTAGGGGCCTTCGTTATACTCGACCAGGGACTTTGTTATACTCGATTAGGGGCCTTTGTTAACTCGACCAGGGTCGCTTTGTTGCAATTGATCAGGGGATTTTGTTTTTCTCGATCAGGGACTTTGTTATACTCGTTTAGGGACTTTGTTATACTTGATCTGGGGACTTGTTATACTCGATGAGGGGCTGGTTATACACGATCAGGGGGGCTTTGTTATACTTTGATCAGGGCCTTGTCATAATAGTTCAAGGACTTTGTTATACCCAATCAGGGGACTTTGTTATACTCGATCAGGGGACTTTGATATACCGACCAGGGAGTTTGTTATACCTTTAATTAGGACTTTGTTATACCTCGATCAAGGGCTTTGTTAAACTCCGATCAGGGTCCTTTGTTATACCTTGATCAGGGACTTTGTTATACTCGTTCAGGGACTTTATACTGATCAGGGGACTTTTGTTATACCATGAGGGGCTTTATATACACGATGAGAGTGCTTTGTTATACTTAATCAGGGGCCTTTGTTATAATCGTTCAAGGGACTTCATACTCGATCAGGGGACTTTGTTATACCTCGATCAGGGACTTTGTTATACTCGACCAGGAGTTTGACATAATTCGATCAGGGACTTTGTTATACTCGATCAGGGGCCTTTGTTAAACTCGGGATTAGAGGCCTTGTTATACTCGATCAGGGAATTTGTTATACTCGATCAGGGGACGCCCTTGTTATACTCTCGATCAGAGGCCTTTGCTAGTGCCTTTCGATCAGGGGACTTTGTTATACTCGATCAGGAGACTTTTATACTGATCAGGCGGTTATACCTGATGAGGGGCCTTTGTTAAACTCGATGAGGGGCCTTTGTTATACTCGACCAGGGGCCTTTGTTAAACTCTCGATCAGGGTCAGTTTGTTATACCATCAGTTGGATTTTGTTATTCGATCAGGGACTTGTTATACTCGCTTAGGGACTTTCTTATACTTTTTTTTTTTTGGATCTGGGGACTTTGTTGTACTCGATGAGGGGGGCTTTGTTATACAATTTATAAGGTCTTTCTTTATCCCTCGATCAGGGACTCGATCAGGGTCGTTTGTTATACTCGATCAGGGGATTTTGTTATTCTCGATCAGGGGACTTTGTTATACTCGTTTAGGGGACTTTCTTATACTTGATCTGGGGACTTTGTTATACTCGATGAGGGGGCTTTGTTATACACGATAAGGTCTTTCTTATCCTCGATCAGGGGACTTTGTTATACTCGATGAGGGGGCTTTGTTATACTCGATCAGGGGACTTTGTTATTCTCGATGAGGGCAGTTTGTTATACTCGATTAGGGGGCTTTGTTATACTTGATCAGGGGACTTTGTTATACTCGATCAGGGGACTTTGTTATTCTCGATCAGGGGGACTTTGTTACACCCGATCAGGGGACTTTGTTATACTCGATCAGGGAAATTTGTTATACTCGATCAGGGGCCTTTGTTATACTCGTTCAGGCACCTTTGTTATATTCGATCTGGGGCCTTTGTTATACTCGATGAGGGGCCTTTGTTATACTCGATTAGGGGCCTTTGTTATACTCGATCAGGGGGTTTTGTTTTACTCGATCAGGTAACTTTGTTATACTCGATCAGGGGCCTTTGTTATAATCGTTCAGGGGACATTGTTATTCTCGATCAGGGGAGTTTGTTATACTCGTTCAGGGGACTTTGTTATACTTGACCAGGGGACTTTGTTATACTCGATAAGGCGGCTTTGTTATACACGATCAGGGGACTTTGTTATACTCGATCAGGAGACTTTGTTATACTCGATCAGGCGACTTTGTTAAACTCGATGAGGGGCCTTTGTTAAACTCGATGAGGGGCCTTTGTTATACTCGACCAGGGGCCTTTGTTAAACTCGATCAGGGTCGTTTGTTATACTCGATCAGGGGATTTTGTTATTCTCGATCAGTAGACTTTGTTATACTCGTTTAGGGGACTTTCTTATACTTGATCTGGGGACTTTGTTATACTCGATGAGGGGGCTTTGTTATACACGATCAAGGACTTTCTTATCCTCGATCAGGGGACTTTGTTATACTCGATGAGGGGGCTTTGTTATACTCGATCAGGGGACTTTGTTATACTCGATGAGGGCACTTTGTTATACTCGATTAGGGGCCTTTGTTATACTCGATCAGGGGGATTGGTTTTACTCGATCAGGTAACTTTGTTATACTCGATCAGGGGCCTTTGTTATAATCGTTCAGGGGACATTGTTATTCTCGATCAGGGGAGTTTGTTATACTCGTTCAGGGGACTTTGTTATACTTGATCAGGGGCCTATGTTATAATCGTTCAAGGGACTTTGTTATACTCGATCAGGGGACTTTGTTATACTCGATCAGGGGACTTTGTTATACTCGACCAGGGGAGTTTCTTATACTCGACCAGGGGACTTTGTTAAACTCGATCAAGGGCCTTTGTTACACTCGATCAGGGGACTTTGTTATACTCTATCAGGGGACTTTGTTATACTCGATCAGGGGACTTTGTTATACTCGACCAGGGGAGTTTGTTATACTCGACCAGGGGACTTTGTTATATTCGATCAGGGGCCTTTGTTATACTCGATTAGGGAACTTTGTTATACTCGATCAGGGGACTTTATTATACTCGTTCAGCGGACTTTGTTATTCTCGATCAGGGGCCTTTGTTGTACCCGATCAGGGGACTTTGCTATACTCGATCAGGGTACTTTGTTATACTCGGTGAGGGGACTTTGTTATACTCGATCAGGGGACTTTGTTATACTTGTTCAGGGGACTTTGTTATACTTGATCTGGGGACTTTGTTATACTCGATGAGGGGGCTTTGTTATACACGAACAGGGGGGATTTGTTATACTTGATCATAGGCCTTTGTTATAATCGTTCAAGGGACTTTGTTATACTCAATCAGGGGACTTTGTTATACTCGATCAGGGTCCTTTGTTATACTCGATCATGGGACTTTGTTAAACTGGATCAGGGTCCTTTGTTATACTCGATCAGGGGACTTTGTTATACTCGATTAGGGGCCTTTGTTAAACTCGATCAGGGGACTTTGTTATACTCGATCAGGGGCCTTTGTTATAATCAACCAGGGACTTTGTTATACTCGATCAGGGGACTTTTGTTATACCCGGATCAGAGGCCTTTGTTATACTCTCAAGGATCAGGGACTTTGTTATACCGATCAGGAGACTTTTGTTATACTCGATGAGGGGATTTGTTACACTCGATCAAGGACTTTCTTATCCCCTAGATCAGGGGATCATGGTTATACTCGATCAGAGGCCTTTGTTATTCTCGATCATGGGACTTTGTTTTACTCGATGAGGGGCCTTTGTTATACTCGATGAGGGGACTTTGTTCTACTCGATCAGGGGAATTTGTTATACTCGTTGAGGGGACTTTGTTATATTCGATGACGGGACTTTGTTATACTCGATCACGGGACTTTGTTATACTCGATAAGGGGCCTTTGTTATACTCGATCAGGGGAATTTGTTATACCCGATCAGGGGACTTTGTTATTATCGATCAGTGGACTTTGTTATACTCTATGAGGGGGGCTTTGTTATACTCGATCAGGGAACTTTGTTATACTCGGTGAGGGGACTTTGTTAAACTCGATCAGGGGACTTTGTTTTACTCGATCAGGGGGCTTTGTTATACTCGATCAGGGGACTTTGTTATACTCGATCAGGTGCCTTTGTTATACTCGATCAGCGGCCTTTGTTATACTCGATCAGAGGACTTTGTTATACTCGAATAGGGGACTTTGTTATAATCGTTCAGGCGACTTTTGTTATACCTCGATCAGGGGACCTTGTTATACCCTCGATCAGGGAATTTGTTATACTCGATTACGGGACTTTGTTATATTAGATGAGGGGACTTTGTTATTCTCGATCATGGGACTTTGTTATATTCGATGAGGGGCCTTTGTTATACTCGATCAGGGGCCTTTGTTATAACTTGATCAGGGGGCTTTGTTAAACTCGATCAGGGGACTGTGATATTCTCGATCAAGGGGACTTTGTTATTTCTGATTAGGGGACTTTGATATACTCGATCAGGGAACTTTGTTATACTCGATTAGGGGCCTTTGTTATACTCGTTCAGTCGCCTTTGTTATATTCGATCAGGGGCCTTTGTTATACTCGACCAGGGGACTTTGTTATACTCGATGAGGGGCCTTATTTAAACTCGATCAGGGGCCTTTGTTATACTCGATCAGGACTTTTGTTATACTTGATCAGGGATTTTGGGTATACCCGATCAGGGGATTTTAGTTTTTACTCCATCAGGTAATCCTTTTGCTATATTCGATCAGGGCCTTGTGGTTATAATCGTTCAGGGACTTTGTTATACTCGATCAGGGATCTTTTCTTATACTGATCACGGGACTTTGTTATACTCTGATCAGGGACTTTGTTATATTCCGATGAGGACTTTGTTATTCTCGATCATGGACTCTTTTGTTATACTGGCGAGGGGCCTTTTTGTTATACTCGATGAGGGGGGCTTTGTCTTACCTGGATCAGGGGAATGGTTATACTCGATGAGGAGACTTTTGTTATACTCGACCAGGAGTTTGTTATACTCGACCAGGGGATTGTTACACCCGATGAGGGCCTTTCTTGTAAACTCCGGATGAGGGCGTTTGTTATACTGATCAAGGGACTTTGTTACTCTCGATAAGAGGCCTTTGTTATACT
>NW_024746994.1:0-12797 GCF_018991925.1 Homarus americanus
GTGAGATGTAGTGAAGATTGTGAAGTGAGATGTAGTGAAGATTGTGAAGTGAGATGTAGTGAAGATTGTGGAGTGAGATGTAGTGAAGATTGTGAAGTGAGATGTAGTGAAGATTGTGAAGTAAGATGTAGTGAATATTGTGAAGTGAGATGTAGTGAAGATTGTGAAGTGAGATGTAGTGAAGATTGTGAAGTGAGATGTAGTAAAGATTGTGAAGTGAGATGTAGTGAAGATTGTGAAGTGAGATGTAGTGAAGATTGTGAAGTGAGATGTGGTGAAGATTATGAAGTGAGATGTAGTGAAGATTGTGAAGTGAGATGTAGTGAAGATTGTGAAGTAAGATGTGGTAAAGATTGTGAAGTGAGATGTAGTGAAGATTGTGAAGTGAGATGTAGTGAAGATTGTGAAGTGAGATGTAGTGAAGATTGTGAAGTGAGATGTAGTGATGATTGTGAAGTGAGATGTATTGAAGATTGTGGAGTGAGATGTAGTGAAGATTGTGAAGTGAGATGTAGTGAAGATTGTGAAGTAAGATTATAAAGTAAACTGTAGTAATTGAGGTTAAACGAACGCGGGTTATTCTGTAGTGTATCCGTGTCTTGTTAACTTGGAACCAACATGGCGGTGGTTCTCAATATAGATACGTTATTTTGCCGGGAATTTCTGTCAACACGAAATATGAATCAACCATATTTAGCCTAAATTAACCTAGCGGCTTTATTATATATTCTAAGATGTTTAAGTTGGATAGATCAGATCAGGTTAGGTTAAGTCAGGTTGGGTTAGGTTAGGTTAGTTTTGTTAATTTTTCCACTTAGAGGCTAGTTTATTGTGCCCCCCATACTCATCCTGTGAGCGGTAGCGCAAAGAGATTACAAAGTGGTGTTAGATGAGGTAGGTGGTTAAGTTAAGTTTCAATAGGTTAGGTTAGATTACGTCAGGTTGGGTTAAGTTAGGTTAGGTAGGTAATAAGTAGATAGGTTACGGTCGGTAGGTGGGAAAGTTAGGTTTGATTAGGTTAGCTTATGTCAGACGGGGAGGTTAGGTTCGATTATGTCAGGTTAGATTACGTCAAGTTAGGTTAGATTATGTCAGGTTTGGTTAGATTATGTCAGGTTAGGTTAGATTATGTCAGGTTAGGTTAGATTATGTCAGGTTAGGTTAGATTATGTCAGGTTAGGTTAAATTATGTCAGTTTAGGTTAGATTACGTCAGGTTAGGTTAGATTATGTCAGGTTAGGTTAGATTATGTCAGGTTAGGTTAGATTACGTCAGGTTAGGTTAGATTACGTCAGGTTAGGTTAGATTATGTCAGGTTAGGTTAGATTATATCAGGTTAGGTTAGATAATGTCAGGTTAGGTTAGATTATGTCAGGTTTGGTTAGATTATGTCAGGTTAGGTAAGTAGGTGGAGGTGGGTAAAAAAGGTTAGGTTAGGTCGGCAGGTTTTAGTGTAGGAGCTTAAGTAATCCCGTAAAAATTTCATGTTAATTTTGACACCATACATCGTAATAATCCTTATAAACTATGTTAAGGAACTGTGGTGTAATTTTTTCTGAACGGTTTATTATAAGTTTTATGCCATTAAAGAAGTTTTATCAAAGAGCGGCGTAATGAACCACAGACGTATTACCATTAACTCCTAAGTAACTTAAAACATGACTAATAACCTATGAACATGTAGCATTATATCATTACAATTTAACGTAATATATTATGAATGCTGTTATAATATCTTAAGTGTGTTACAAACATGGCTGCTCATATATGCCATCCTGTCTCTGGCAAAGAAGAGATTGCAGTAAGTAAAATTAATTGCTAAAGACAAATACTGGAAATTATACATATACTTATTACCATTATCTGAAAAGCTTAGAACCACCGTTTTATATTTATTAAAAGTTTGTAGTGTTATACATGATGTGTAAACAAGTCACAAGTTATTATTTACGACATTGCTTCAGTCCTCGTCATCAGAGTCTTCTGTGTACAACAGATTCCTTCACCTTGTTTAGGCATTTCTCATCATCAGCTTGACAGTTACACATCTCGGTGCATGTCATGCTATTCTTTCTGATTCTTTCTGTATGAATATGACAATGATCCACATTTCCTGATGCCACATCCACATTTAACAAGTTCTATGATTGCTTCTGGAGCTGGTGGTTGGTCTGATATTACTAGTATGAAACAGTCATTGTCAATCTTCCAGCCATGCTCTAATTGTGAAAGCATTTCACTGTCTGCATCACAAGACCACAGAAGAGCTTGATACCTTCCTCTCAATATATGATACTTTAGAGTTGCTGCAGTCGCTGGTAGTTCTCCAGCTTCTGCCTGCGTTATCTTGAAGAGATGCCATCTAAGTTTTGACAGTTTAGTGAAAGTCATTCGTGGACAGTAGAGCTTAAATACAAATTCCTCTAGACCAATATACATGTCTGCTGGAGGGCATTTGGTCTACTCAGCATCTTGAATGCATCTAGGACTTTTGTGTTAGATTTCATCAAAGTGCTCCAACATGCTTTCTTTCCTTTGCCAACAAATTTTCTAATGCAGTCAGATCCTGTGAAGGCATGGAAACCTGTAAGGCTCTCTGCCCAATGTGTCGTCGCTCACCAGTTCCTGTTATCATACTTGTATTTTCTCCAAGTTGAGGCTGCTTTAATATGCCAAACACATCAGTGTCTGGTGACTTGATATGTACAGTGCTGCCCTTCTGTGATGCATATACTGTATGTCCTGCTTAAGTTCTATAACTTGTGATAACAATTTGATGGTTGAAGTCTTATTTGCTGCTTTCCACGACAGTAGATTAACCTTGGACAGCTTTTCCCAGATGCTCAATGGACCAACAATACGTTCCTTGACAAAATTTTCATAATTTTGTCTTCCAACTTCATATGCACATAGATTGTCATATTTGGCATTTTCTGACATTACAGCTCTAGTTACCAAGTTTATAAGAGCATCATTTTCCTGGGATTACAGTCACCAATAACATTGTGTAGCTTCTGTACATCAGCATATTGACAGCTGACAATAGCTGTAGAGAGCTCATGGTGTTCTGTTCTTTTGTAATCTTTAGGAGTTTGATATTTTATGTAATGAACTTAATTTGAAAACCCAAATGGTAGTATATGATCTTTTATCACCTTAGACACTCTGTGCGTCATGCCTCTCAAGTGATTTTTTTCCTCTCTTACTTCTCTGGACAAATACGACCTTTATCCCATCAGAAAAAATATCACCATATATTTTCTTAATCTACAGGTGCCAAAGTTTAAAATGACGGATGGTGTTAAAAATTAACCTGAAATTTTTACGTGACCACATATTGTCTTGTTGGGTTTCTGAGAGAACTTCACGGCTAAATAGCGCCTCTGTATTGATAGCCGGTACATGTCGTAATATCCACCGCTCATAGTTAAATCTTTATGTCCGTTTATTTTGTCCTAATTTAAGTATCAAAGAGTGTTTTCATTTTTAAGTATCTTAAGTATCTTTTTTGCCCACTCCTAAGTATCTAAGTATGATTTATTTTCATTTTTAAGTAACTAACCATATTTTTGTTTTCATTATAAAATGTGATTGATATAGAAAACAGAAGTAAATATCAGCTGGAGGTCGTAAACGAAGCTGATGTGAAGTATTTTGACTCACTGTTCCCACGAACTAATTGCTTCACTGGTTTATACCGAAGAAATAAAACCGTCAACGAACCATCCGATTCAAATGTGTCTTAGGCGATACAGGGTGTTTAGGCGTCATTCTGATACCAAGAATGACTTTGTGTACTGTGGTGAAGCTGAGGGTAGGATAGGGTTGGGTTGGGTTGGGATGGGTTAGGATTACGCATGTGGGTATATTCTGTCGCATTTTATAGGTATCTTGCGTCTTTCTCTTTATTCCTTCTTTATCATGAGTATCTGTGCCTATTAATACACCACCTCGCAGGATAGTGGAAGAGGAATGGATAGTAACAGATAATATTCTTCTAACATATACCTTAGCTTGATTACAGGTAACACCAGGTAGAAGTTACATGACTCTTAAGAGTTTTCCTCGACTTGGCTGATTCAACTGTAAGACTTGTTGTATTTATCCTTATTAAAATCCTCCACTTGTAAGACCCTCCACTTGTAAGACCCTCCACCTGTAAGACCCTCCACTTGTAAGACTCTCCACTTGTAAAACCCTTTAGGGATTTGAAATACCTTCTCGTCTTGGCTCCACTAGTACTGTACACACCCTCTCTAGCCTTGGTTTACAGTAATGTTGAAGTATATAGTGAAGACTCACAGCTCATGGGTTAGAAAAACAAAAGATGCTTGTTTTATTTATTTATTTATTTATAGTTTATTTTAGAATCCCCGAAAGTTAGAACAAAATGGCTGCCGGGACTCACAAGCGGGCGGTGTTTACAGTATGGACCAAGAATAAAAAATAAATGAAAAATAAAATAAATAAATCGTAAATTGGTGCATTGTTTCTCCAGGGGTAATTATAGAAGTACAAATGTTCTCCAGCAGTGGGTAACGATCATAGTCATGTATAGAGCTTCCGACGCAGGTAGATTGATATAGATGGATTACCTGGAGTTAGTGGGTTATAGGGGCCTCTTACACGATAATATTAAAGGTGTTTTTTCCTTCTGTTTGTGGCACTTGAGGTGTTTAGGTTAGGTTTAATTAAAATGGTTTAGTTATAATAGTTATATTATGATAAGTTAAGTTGAATTTAGAACTTTTGATTTGCATATATCGTGTTTTAGAAGGATTTGTTAGCTAATAAGTTTAATTTGGATACGTTTAGTTTAATTTAGATCATTTGATTTTACAAGGTCGTATTACAATGACTGGGAACCATATAGAAACCTGCTAGAGAAGTAAATATTTCTACGGCAGTGAATGAGTAAGTCAATAAGTGGTGTATAGAGCTGCTGATGCAACTTAAACGGTATATACTGTACATTATATGTTATCAGAGCTTTCCTGTTGTACGTAACCGCCTCCGTCAAAGTGTCTTAGTGGCTCATGTGAAGATTAGCCTCTAGTTTATTTAACCTCAAGATTAACTACACTGGCACTGCCTGACCTGACCTGACCTGACCTGACCTAACCTAATTTAATCTAATCTAACTTAATTTCCCAGGTAGCGTTAGGTTAATCATTAGTTGAAATAAGCTGGGAGGGTTAATCTTCAGGTAATCTATCTTAATTAATAATTTTGGTCAGGTGAGGCCTTCCTTACCTTACTCGAGAGCAGGAGGAGGAGGACTTGCTAACATCTACAGATCATCGTCAACCAAGGCAGATATTGAATACCTTTTGTTTACCTTCGTGGCTTAAGAACACATCTTAACACCATAAGACTATTCGCCTCAATACAATAATACAGTAATTGATCATTGTATTCAAATAAAATTTCTAATAAAATTTACGGTGTATCTTGTGAACCAGATTTATTGTTTGACCTTAGTGAATGAGAAACTGGTTAAGGTGTATTGTGGTAAACATCCTTAAGAGCAGCTCTGTGTGTTCTTACGACCTCAAAGTAACACAAAAGGTAGCCAATATCTACCCTTGGTCAGTCACTTTATGTAGATGTCAATTGTGTCATTTTTCTAGACTTAGTGCCCCCTGGAGGAGAAAGTAAATACAATGTTGATTTATTTTGGTCACAACACACGCTAGTAGATTATTTTTTCCTATTTAGCTAAATAATTAACACTATGTAGCTAACTAATTATATGACTCAAAGATGGTAACCAATATGGCGTCGATATTGTTCACATACTCTATGATAAATAGATGTATTGTCTGTTTAATTTTAGAGAAGAATTTAATTTATAAACTTTTGCGAATCTGGATACAGGAGTTTTGTCTTTGTGTGTGTGTGTGTGGTGATGATGATGACGGATACTTTCCTCTGCAGTGAAAAAAATATCTTGACATTGCAAAGCTTAACTGTAAGCCGAAGGAACGTTTGTAATGTGACTTATCATGTGAAATTGTAACTTGAAATTCTTTGTGAAAAAATATTTCCCTATAAAGTTTGGCAGTAAATGAAGTATTACATCAAGGTGTAACTTGTAGTTCCTTGTGGAGTAATTACCTATGTGGACTATACAGCTACTCCAGGGTGTAAGACCTAGAGTAGAAAGACTTAAGACCTTACCTGAGGTTGAAAGACTCTTATAGTGGAACGTCTTAGGTATTGAAACTTTAATTACAGTAAATAAAATATAATCTACCTAAACATTCCTTCACCTGGCGACAACTAATGATACAGGTGGTGTAATAGCTCTTTAAAATTCCTCCGTTTGATATAATAATGACCACATATGAACTTATAATGTGCAATATCTTGATAACACATTAGCTGCAACATTACACATAGTCCAGTGTATGTGTAGTGAGGGACATCTACCTAAATGAGTTACAGAATGTGGAGTTGAGGCAAAAAAATGTTGGGACATGTTTGAGATCATCAGTTGAGCCAAACGTTTTTACTCAATATTGTTTTAATGGTATTTTAGAGCGACCGAAAAATGTAAACAAAATGGCCGGCTAGGTGACACATACCTTACAAGAATTAAACATGAGATCACACACACACACACACACACACACACACACACACACACACACACACACACACACACACCAGTTTTACCCACATTATCACCAGACTATCGGCATACCTGGTCGGTGGACACCTGCCTTCTCCTCCTCCTCACCTTGCTGTACCTGCCCTGCCCCGAGTGTACACATATTTATGTATGTTTTTATGTGTGTATGTTTATGTACGTGCGTGTTTTGAGTGTGTGTCAATTACTTGCTCGTAAACACACCAATAAAATTCCCTTTGAAAGTCTTGCCAATGGTTTTATGACACTAACTGACAATGTTATTTTTTATCAAGAGAATAAAATTGAGTCTTTAATGCTTACTATGTTTGTTTTGTTTTTTTGTCGTTTATGATTTTTTTTTACTGATAATAAGGAAAGAAACATGTGAAGTAAATGAGTGATAATCTTGGGTGTAGAATAACTAGGAAAAAAGATAAGAGAAAGTGTGGACAGGAGAAGGAAAATATGATGAATGAAGAGAGAGAGAGAGAGAGAGAGAGAGTAAAACAAAAGACAAACTAACAAAAATAAAATTATCAACAAACTTTCTCAACACAACAACAACAATACTAAACTCTGTTTATTCATTAGATATCACAGTAATACACCTGGTTATTACTTACACACACACACACACACACACACACATATCTCTGTATTGCATTATGGAGAGTGCAGAGGAAAAAAAAATATTCTGGACCTGCGCGGCATTCGTCCGGAGGTGCGCTCGATAGTCAATACCATGAGAACGGAGGAGGAAGGAGAATTGAAGGGGGTTGAAGGGAGGGGGGTGGTGTAGGGGGAGTAAAGGGAAGGGGTTGAATTAGTGTCCAATATTGAGGTTTTTTTTTATTATTTTATCTTACATACAGCTACAATGCTTATGGGGTACTTTTTGTTGTGGCCAGCTTAGGATTTTTAGTTGATTTAGTTTATTTAATTTATTTTTATACGACAGATCATACATCCATATTGACTCATGATCCCTTCATTACCTACTTCCCTTAACCCTTAAACACCCCCTTCCTTCCCTCCCATCCTCTCCCCCCCTCTCCCCACCCCTCTCCCCTTCCTTCTTTCCTACCCTCTCCCTTACCCCCCTCCCCTTCCTTCTTTCATACCCTCTCCTTCCCCCCCTCCTCCTTGCTCCTTCTCCCTACCCTCTCTTCCTGTAACCAGAAATGCGCAGTTTAGAGCCGCCCATAAAAGGTTTAGTCCTGTTGTGGCTGTAGTGTTATGTATTTTGTATTTGTATTTATGCTGTTATTTTGTTTACTGTAGACGGTAATTAGATTGGATAATGCTAGAAGGAGTTATTGATGGTGGTTTAATGGGATTATATCGTAGGTGGATTAATGGTACCTTATGGTAATTAAAACCAGGATCGCCGCCACAATGTAATTAAGGTCAAGCCCACAGCCACAATATAATAACTAAAATCACCCCCACAGCCACAGTATATTAAAAATCACGCCCACAGCCACAGTATATTAAAAATCACGCCCACAGCCACAGTATATTAAAAATCACGCCCACAGCCACAGTATATTAAAAATCACGCCCACAGCCGCGGTATATTAAAAATCAGAGCCACAGTATGTTAAAAATCACGCCCACAGCCACAGTATATTAAAAATCACGCCCACGTCCACAGAATAGTAACTACAATCACGCCCAACAGCTTCCTCAGGTCACCTCAATGCCTCAGTCACTTAAATATTATTATGGGCTGAGTACCTAGTTAATAATAGTCCTTGTTAATAATAGTCCTTGTTAATAATAGTCCTTGTTAATAATAGTCCTTGTTAATAATAGTGTCTTATGTGAACTGCAATTAACTAGCTTACCAACTACTTAAGGTGAGATTATTGATGCTAGTTGGTAATGTTACCTCCCTAGTTTTTGTTTATTTAATTATTTATTTATTTGTTAGGAATTTTATGTAGTCGAAATTAAACTCCATATAAAGCGACATAAATTTATATTAAAAACTACATAAATTGAAGGAAAACTCACCTTTTCTTGTGTTGAGTGTGAGTGAGTGATATTAGAGTGTGTTGGTAGGAATCTAAATTTATATTATTTTTGTTTATATTTCCGTGTTTTTATGAGTTTGCTTTCTTAATTCATATTCAGGTGATTGAGAATAATTCGAGGTGTAACTAAGATTGGTTTACTGTGTAGCTATTGTAGTAGTCTTGAGGTATATAACTTGAAACCATTATGCAACATTTTATAATAAGTGCACACCAATTTATATTTTTTTAAGATATCATTTCAAGATGTCACAATCAAGTAAAATACACCAAAATATTGACTCTCGAACCTTACCATCATTCCATAACCATTGCAGAGTCATGGGATAGCAACAGTGAGCTTAGGTGCCAGAGCCAACACTAATATGAGCCAGTGATAACCTAGATACAAGGTACAAATGTAAACAAAATAATACGATGCTAGGTTCCAATGTCAACACGGAAGCCTACAGGTATATAATTAAACCTTTATGTAGTTATGAAGAAAAAAAATTGAGGATACTGAAACTACACAATATTCTAGTCACTTTTACGTCAATATATGTATAATTTCATCTACAACCTTAACTTTTACAATCAATAGACACATTTTAGCCTTTTGTGAATTGTACAGGGTGTGGTAGAGATGTACAGGGTGTGACATGTGTACAGTGTGTGGTCGAAATGTACAGGGTGTGGTAGAGATATACAGGGTGTGGAGGAGATGTACATGGTGTAGCAGATGTACAGGGCGTGACATGGACCTCTGGGATCTTACATCGCTGGCTTTACCTCACCTACACTGGCTTGACTTCACCTGCAGTGGCTTGACCTCACCTACAGGAGTGGGAAGGTTATAAGAATTGACAGTCGATAATGATGACTGTGTTGATGTCATGAACTTAACCTAATGCTGGGGTCTGGGGAGAGTTGGTGGTAATCAGGAGGTGTTTGGTGGTAATCAGGAGGTGTTTGGTGGTAATCAGGAGGTGTTTGGTGATAATCAGGAGGTGTTTGGTGGTAATCAGGAGGTGTTTGGTGGTAATCAGGAGGTGTTTGGTGGTAATCAGGTGGTATGTGGTAGTTAATCTCTTACTTTGGGATTAACCTCGCACTCCTGGGATTAACCTAACCTAACCTAACCAATCGCTGCAACGAAGAGAGAACACAACAACTTTGCAGAAACATGTGACGTATTGCAGACTTCCTGGTATTGCACACACAGTTGATGATTTGCAATAATGAACACAAGTGGATTTTTTTTACTTTTTTTTTTTAAATATTCTCAATAGTTTTCATGATATATGTTCATGACTTTTGAGTGTTTGAACTGATTGTGTGGCCATGAATAGGTATGAGAGATGAATTAGTGAAAAATTGTATAATAATGTCATGAGATAAATTACAAATGTATATAACTGTCATGAAATCTGTCAGTGCATGTATACAACTGTCATGAAATCTGTCAGTGCATGTATATAACTCATGAAATTGTCAGTGCACGTATACAACTGTCATGAAATCTGTCAGTGCATGGATACAACTGTCACGAAATCTGTCAGTGCATGAAAACAACTGTCATGCAAACGATTGACAGTCACAGAACGGGCGTCATTACGTAGTACTATACACACATACTACGGTAATTATCAGGCACAATTACCACACATAACCCGGAGATAATTAACACTAATGAGGTATAAGCCTGATCCCCCTATGTGATATTACCGTGTCGTGTCCTGGGTGTAAGTTAGTGGTGTAGAAATGGGTTGTGATGTGGTCTGGGAATTATTGGTATGTGGTGTGGTTGTGGTGTGGTTGTATTGTGTGGTGTGGTGTGAAGTGTGGCGTGTGTGGTGGTGTGGTTGCATTGCATTGTGTAGTGTCGTGTGGGTGCAAGCGGATGTATTGTTTGGTGTCCTGGGAATTGTTGGGTGTGGTGTCGTGGGTGTAAGTGAAGAGTGTATGGTGTAATGACAGATATACAAGGTGTGGCAGAGGTGTACAGGGTGTGCCAAAGAGATGTACAGGGTGTTCCAAAGAGGTGTACAGGGTGTGCCAAAGAGATGTGGGTATTGGGTGTACAGGAGTGTGCAAAGGGGAATATTACAAGGTGTGCAAAAATTGTAGGGTGTGTAAAGATGTACAGGGTGTGCCAAAGATGTACAGGTGTGCAAGGAATGTACAGGGTGTGTTCCCAAAGGGTACAGGGTGTGCAAAGAGGTGTACAGGGAGTGCCAAAGAGGTGTACAGGGAGTGCCAAAGAGGTGTACAGGGTGTGCCAAAGAGGTGTACAGGGCGTGCCAAAGAGATGTACAGGGCGTGCCAAAGAGATGTACAGGGCGTGCCAAAGAGGTGTACAGGGTGTGCGAAAGAGGTGTACAGGGTGTGCCAAAGAGGTGTACAGGGTGTGCCAAAGAGATGTACAGGGTGTGCCAAAGAGATGTACAGGGTGTGTGAAAGAGATGTACAGGGTGTGCCAAAGAAATGTACAGGGTGTGTGAAAGAGATGTACAGGGTGTGCCAAAGAAATGTACAGGGTGTGTGAAAGAGATGTACAGGGTGTGTCAAAGATATCAAAGAGTCGAAAAAGAAATTTCTAATCATAGTAAAAAATAAAAAAATAAAAAAATTGACACTGTACAAGAATGTTTATTTATTCATTTGCCTAAACTTACTGATGTACAATATTAAACATGGTTACAGTGTAGTGAAAAATAAAATGCCTGTCCGACTTTTGCCTCACCCTGTAATTTATCTAGCGTACTGAGACGCGTATTTCAGTGTTTTTTTGGGGGGGGTCTACACTGTATTGAAGAAGACATTGTGTGCAACTTAATGCCTTTTTGAACCATCAGTGTATTAATGTATTGCAGGGCTTTGGTGTTCACAGTTATGTTAGTGTTGTTCATGGTGTTCAAGAGTTCAATAGTGTTGTTCATGGTGTTCAAGAGTTCAATAGTGTTCTCTGTGATGTTTAAGAGTTCATTAATGTTGTTCATGGTGTTCAGGGGTTCATTAGTGTTCTTGATGTTCAGTAGTTCATTACTTCATGGTGTTCAAAGTTAGTGTTCTCTGTGGTGTTCAAGAATTCATGACAGTGTTCTTCAGGTGTCAAATGTGTCGTCACGATGATGAAATTGCCGAAACAAAAGTGAATACATTATTTTTTCAGTTTTTTCTTATCATTTTTGCCGGAGATGAAAAAAATTGGCGAAAGAGTAATTTTTTCCCCAGAGTAAATCACCCTTGTCAAAAAATTAAATAAACATCCTCATATTTATTATTTTTTTTCATAAACATAAATATTTAAAATTTGTGTGACTTATTTACACATTAAGTTTGAAGAAATTAAACCCTATTGTTTTAATTGTTCATGACTAGTGTATTAAATAGCTTAGAATACCTAACATTATACAATATGACATCACTAGGATTATTATAGTGTTCGGTGTTATGATGAAATAATTATAGGTCGTTATATAATCTACGTCTTTTGGTGTATCGTATTGACAAGTTTATGTAAAAAAAAACACACACAGTTGATTTTATTTAATTGGTGTTTGTTTGTGTGCGTGTCTGTGCCTTAACTGAGGTCTTCAAACACGTATAGTCTTGAGTAAGTCCATTTACTAGCTGGCAGGGTAAAAAAATAAAATACTTCAGGAAAAATACAGATAATTTTCCCTGAACTGCGAGAGAGATAATTTTTTCCCTGTCACTAATATTATGATTTACTTTGCTTTATTTTCCTCTGTGCGTTGGTTTTTATTATATATATTGACACTTAAGACAATCTTCCTTACGTGAAACACTCTATTAACCTCGCTGACTGTTGCTGGGTCGCTGTAAGATAATGTTACCTGCAATTTACGTGAGACGGTCCCCAGGCCTGAGTCACCAACCCGAGAAGGTATCCGGAAGGTAATGAAAAGGCAGTGTTGGTATTTGTTATTTATTAAGGAAAACACCTGAAGACGCCATAATGGAATTGTCAGATGTTAAAACAGGTAAAATTAGGCCTCCATCCAGGTGCTGCTAGTTGTAAGTTATTACCTGTTGACCTCATTAACAGGTACTTGGGCAAAGTGATCTCAGTTTTGATTATTTGTTCAGCAGAAGGAACAGATAATACATAGAACTGTTTT
>NW_024746995.1:0-6838 GCF_018991925.1 Homarus americanus
GGGACTTTGTTATACTCGATCAGGGGACTATGTTATTCTCGACCAGGGGGCTTTGTTATACTAGATCAGGGAACTTTGTTATACTCGATCAGGGGTCTTTGTTATAATCGTTCAGGGGACTTTGTTATACTCGACCAGGGGACTTTGTTATACTCGATCTGGAGCCTTTGTTATACTTGATCAGGGGGCTTTGTTATACTCGATCAGGGGACTTAGTTATTCTCGATAAGGGGGCTTTGTTATACTCGATGAGGGGGCTTTGTTATACTCGATCAGGTAAATTTTGTTATACTCTATCATGGGCCTTTGTTATACTCGATCAGGGGAGTTTGTTATACTCAATCAGGAGAATTTATTATACTCGATCAGGGGACTTTGTTATACTCGATCAAGGACTTTGTTATCCTTGATCAGGGGACTTTGTTATACTCGATGAGCGGGCTTTGTTATACTCGATCAGGGGACATTGTTATAGCCTTTTAGGGTCCTTTGTTACACTCGATCAGGGGCCTTTGTTATACTCGTTCAGGGGACGTTGTTATACTCGATCTAGGGCCTTTGTTATACTTGATCAGGGGACTTTGTTATACTCGACCAGGGGACTTTGTTATACTCGATGAGGGGACTTTGTTATACTCGATAAGGGGACTTTGTTATACTCGATGAGGGGACTTTGTTATACTCGATCAGGGGACTTTGTTATACTCGATCAGGAGAATTTGTTATACTCGATCAGGGGACTTTGTTTTACTCGATCAAGGACTTTGTTATCCTCGATCAGGTGACTTTGTTATACTCGACCAAGGGACTTTGTTATACTCGATCTAGGGCCTTTGTTATATTTGATGAGGGGACTTTTCTATAATCGACCTGGGAACATTGTTATACTCGATCAGGGGACTTTGTTATACTCGATGAGGGGGCTTTGTTATACTCGATCAGGGAACTTTGTTATACTCGATCAGGGGCGCTTGTTACAATCGTTCAGGGGACTTTGTTATACTCGACCAGGGGACTTTGTTATACTCGATCTGGAGCCTTTGTTATACTTGATCAGGGGGCTTTGTTATATTCGATCAGGGGACTTAGTTATTCTCGATAAGGGGGCCTTTGTTATACTGGATTAGGGGACTTGGTTATACTCGACCAGGGGACTTTGTTATACTCGATCAGGGGCCTTTGTTATACTTCATCATGGGGCTTTGTTATACTCGATCAGGGAACCCTGTTATACTCGATCAGGGGCCTTTGTTATACTCGTTCAGGCGATTTTGTTATATTCGATCAGGGGGCTTTGTTATACTCGATCAGGGGACTATGTTAGACTCGAACAGGGGACCTTGTTATACTCGAACAGGGGACTTTGTTATACTCGATAAGGGGACTTAGTTATATTCGATGATGGACTTTGTTATTCTCGATCATGGGACTTTGTTATACTCGATGAGGGGCCTTTGTTATACTCGATGAGGGGACTTTGTTCTACTCGATCAGGGGAATTTGTTATACTCGATAAGGGGACTTTGTTATATTCGATGAGGGGACTTTTTTATACTCGATCATGGGACTTTGTTATACTCGGTGAGGGGCCTATGTTATACTCGATCAGGGGCCTTTGTTATACCCGATCAGGGGACTTTGATATAATCGATCAAAGGACTTTGTTATACTCTATGAGGGGGCTTTGTTTTCCTCGATCAGCGAACTTTATTATACTCGGTGAGGGGACTTTGTTATACCGGATCAGGGGACTTTGTTTTACTCGATGAGGGGGCTTTGTTATACTCGATCAAGGGACTTTGTTATACTCGATCAGTGGCCTTTGTTATACTCGATCAGGGGCCTTTGTTATACTCGATCAGAGGACTTTGTTATACTCGACCTGGGACTTTGTTATACTCGATTTGGAGCCTTTGTTATACTTGATCAGGGGGCTTTGTTATACTCGATCAGGGGACTTTGTTATTTTCGATAAGGGGGACTTAGTTATACTCGATCAGGGGGTTTTGTTATACTCGATCAGGGAACATTGTTAAACTCGATCAGGGGCCTTTGTTATAATCGTTCAGGGGACTTTGTTATACTCTACCAGAGGATTTTGTTATACCCGATCTGGAGCCTTTGTTATACTTGATCAGGGGGCTTTGTTATACTCGATCAGGGGACTTAGTTATTCTCGATCAGGGCCCGGTTATTAACTGCTCAGGGACTTTTTGTTATACTCGACCAGGGGGCTTTGTTATACTCTTGACCAGGGGAGTTTGTTATACTTTAATTAATAGGGGACCTTTTTATACTCGATCAGGGGCCTGTGTTAAACTCCGATGAGCGCTCTTTTGTTATACCTTTTGGTCAGGGACTTTGTTATACTCGATCAGGGACTTTGTTATACTCTCGATCAGGGACTTTTGTACTTCTATTGAGGGCCTTTTGTTATACTCGATCAGAGACCTTTTTGTTATAATTTTATCAGGGGACTTTGTTATACTCGATCAGGAGAGACTTTTGTTATAATTTCGATCAGGGGACTTGGTTATACTCACCAGGGCTCCTTTGTTATACTCTCGATCAGGGGACTCTTTGTTATACGCGATCAGGGGCTTTGTTATACCTTTAGATCAGGGACCTTGTTATACCTCGATCAGGGACTTTTTATACTCGATCACGGGACTCTTGTTATACTTAATGAGGCCTTTGTTATACTCGATCAGGGGACATTGTTATTCCCGATAAGGGGGACATTGATATACTCAATTTGGGGGCTTTGTTATACTCGATCAGGGAACTTTGTTATACTCGATGAGGGGCCTTTGTTATACTCGATCAAAGGCCTTTGTTATACTCCATCAGGGGACTTTGTTATACTCGATGATGAGAATTTGTTATACTCGATCAGGGGACTTTGTTATACTCGATCAAGGACTTTGTTATACTCGATCAGGGGACTTTGTTATACTCGATGAGCGGGCTTTGTTATACTCGATCAGGGGACATTGTTATAGACTTTTAGGGTCCTTTGTAATACTCGATCAGGGGCCTTTGTTATACTCGTTCAGGGGACTTTGTTATACTCGACCAGGGGACTTTGTTATACTCGATCTAGGGCCTTTGTTATACTCGATAAGGGGACTTTGTTATACTCGATGAGCGGGCTTTGTTATACTCGATCAGGGAACATTGTTATAGACTTTTAGGGTCCTTTGTTATACTCGATCAGGGGCCTTTGTTATATTCGTTCAGGGGACTTTGTTATACTCGACCAGGGGACTTTGTTATACTCGATTGGAGTGTTTGCTATACTGGATCAGGGGGCTTGTTATACTCGATCAGGGGACTTCACATTCTCTTAGGCGGGGGCCCTTGTTATATTCATGGATCAGGGGGCTTTTTGCTATATATGATCAGGGGCTTTTGTTATACTCGATCAGGGTCTTGTTATTCAAGATAAGGGGGCTTATACTCGATGAGGGGGGCTTTGTTATACTCGACCAGGGGACTTTGTTATACTCGATCAGGGGCCTTTGTTAAACTCGATCAGAGGCCTTTGTTATACTCGCTCAGGGGACTTTGTTATACTCGATCAGGGGACTATGTTATTCTCGATCAGGGGGCTTTGTTATACTAGATCAGGGAACTTTGTTATACTTGATCAGGGGCCTTTGTTATAATTGTTCAGGGGACTTTGTTATACTCGACCATGGGACTTTGTTATACTCGATCTGGAGCCTTTGTTATACTTGATCAGGGGGCTTTGTTATACTCGATCAGGGGACTTAGTTATTCTCGATAAGGGGGCTTTGTTATACTCGATGAGGGGGCTTTGTTATACTCGATCAGGTAAATTTTGTTATACTCTATCATGGGCCTTTGTTATACTCGATCAGGGGAGTTTGTTATACTCAATCAGGAGAATTTATTATACTCGATCAGGGGACTTTGTTATACTCGATCAAGGACTTTGTTATCCTTGATCAGGGGACTTTGTTATACTCGATGAGCGGGCTTTGTTATACTCGATCAGGGGACATTGTTATAGCCTTTTAGGGTCCTTTGTTACACTCGATCAGGGGCCTTTGTTATACTCGTTCAGGGGACGTTGTTATACTCGATCTAGGGCCTTTGTTATACTTGATCAGGGGACTTTGTTATACTCGACCAGGGGACTTTGTTATACTCGATGAGGGGACTTTGTTATACTCGATAAGGGGACTTTGTTATACTCGATGAGGGGACTTTGTTATACTCGATCAGGGGACTTTGTTATACTCGATCAGGAGAATTTGTTATACTCGATCAGGGGACTTTGTTTTACTCGATCAAGGACTTTGATATCCTCGATCAGGGGACTTTGTTATACTCGATGAGCGGGCTTTGTTATACTCGATCAGGGGACATTGTTATAGACTTTTAGGGTCCTTTGTTATACTCGATCAGAGGCCTTTGTTATACTCGTTCAGGGGACTTTGTTATACTCGACCAAGGGACTTTGTTATACTCGATCTATGGCCTTTGTTATATTTGATCAGGGGACTTTTCTATACTCGACCTGGGAACATTGTTATACTCGATCAGGGGACTTTGTTATACCCGATCAGGGGGCTTTGTTATACTCGATCAGGGAACTTTGTTATACTCGATCAGGGGCTTTTGTTATAATCATTCAGGGGACTTTGTTATACTCGACCAGGGGACTTTGTTATACTCGACCAGGGGACTTTGTTATACTCGATCAGGGGCCTTTGTTATACTTCATCAAGGGGCTTTGTTATACTCGATCAGGGAACATTGTTATTCTCGATAAGGGGGACTTTGTTATACTCAATAGGGGGCTTTGTTATACTCGATTAGGGAACCCTGTTATACTCGATCAGGAGCCTTTGTTATACGCGTTCAGGCACTTTTGTTATATTCGATCAGGGGGCTTTGTTATACTCGATCAGGGGCCTTTGTTATAATCGTTCAGGGGACTATGTTAGACTCGAACAGGGGACCTTGTTATACTCGAACAGGGACTTTGTTATACTCGATCAGGGGACTTTGTTATATCTGATGAGTGGGACTTTTGTTATTCTCGATCATGGACTTTTGTTATACCTGATGAGGGGCCTTTTGTTATACCTGATGAGGTGACTTGTTCTACTCAATCAGGGAATTTGTTATACTCGATCAGGGACTTTGTTATATTCGATGAGGGACTTTTTATACCGATCATGGGACTTTTGTTATACTCGATGAGGGCCTTTGTTATACTCGATCAAAGCCTCTTTGTTATAAATTCTCGGGATCAGGGACCTTTGATATAATCGATCAGAGGATTTTGTTATACTCTATGAGGGGGCTTTGTTATCCTCGATCAGGGAACTTTATTATACTCGGTGAGGGGACTTTGTTATACCGGATCAGGGGACTTTGTTTTACTCGATAAGGGGGCTTTGTTATACTCGATCAAGGGACTTTGTTATACTCGATCAGGGGCCTTTGTTATACTCGATCAGGGGCCTTTGTTATACTCGATAAGGGGACTTTGTTATACTCGATGAGGGGACTTTGTTATACTCGATTAGGGGACTTTGTTATATTCGATCAGGAGAATTTGTTATACTCGATCAAGGGACTTTGTTTTACTCTATCAAGGACTTTGTTATCCTCGATCCGGGGACTTTGTTATACTCGATGAGCGGGCTTTGTTATACTCGATCAGGGGACATTGTTATAGACTTTTAGGGTCCTTTGTTATACTCGATCAGGGGCCTTTGTTATACTCGTTCAGGGGACTTTGTTATACTCGACCAAGGGACTTTTCTATACTCGACCTGTGAACATTGTTATACTCGATCAGGGGACTTTGTTATACTCGATCAGGGGGCTTTGTTATACTCGATCAGGGAACTTTATTATACTCGATCAGGGGCTTTTGTTATAATCGTTCAGGGGACTTTGTTATACTCGACCAGGGGACTTTGTTATACTCGATCTGGAGCCTTTGTTATACTTGATGAGGGGGCTTTGTTATACTCGATCAGGGGACTTAGTAATTCTCGATAAGGGGGCCTTTGTTATACTCGATCAGGGGACTTTTTATACTCGACCAGGGGACTTTGTTATACTCGATGAGGGGCCTTTGTTATACTTCATCATGGGGCTTTGTTGTACTCGATCAGGGAACATTGTTATTCTCGATAAGGGGGACTTTGTTATACTCAATTAGTGGGCTTTGTTATATTCGATGAGGGACTTTATTATTCTCGATCATGGGACTTTGTTATACTCGATGAGGGGCCTTTGTTATACTCGATGAGGGGACTTTGTTCTACTCGATCAGGGGAATTTGTTATACTTGATCAGGGGACTTTGTTATATTCGATGAGGGGACTTTTTTATTCTCGATCATGGGACTTTGTTATACTCGATGAGGGGCCTTTGTTATACTCGATCAGGGGCCTTTGTTATACCCGATCAGGGGACTTTGATATAATCGATCAGAGGACTTTGTTATACTCTATGAGGGGGCTTTGTTATCCTCGATCAGGAAACATCATTATACTCGGTGAGGGGACTTTGTTATACCGGATCAGGGGACTTTGTTTTACTCGATGAGGGGGCTTTGTTATACTCGATCAAGGGACTTTGTTTAACTCGATAAGGGGCCTTTGTTATACTCGATCAGGGCCTTTGTTATACTCGATCAGGGGACTTTGTTATACTCGACCTGGGACTTTGTTATACTCGATTTGGAGCCTTTGTTATACTTGATCAGGTGGCTTTGTTATACTCGATCAGGGGACTTTGTTATTCTCGATAAGGGGGACTTAGTTATACTCGATCAGGGGGCTTTGTT
>NW_024746996.1:0-21985 GCF_018991925.1 Homarus americanus
AGCATAAATGGATTAAAGTCAGACTGGGGTGCGGTCAAAAGTGGAGTTCCCCAGGGATCTGTATTAGGCCCTCTGCTGTTTGTTATATTCATTAATGATCTTGATTTAGGCATAACTAGTAGGATTAGTAAATTTGCAGATGATACCAAAATGGGGAGAGTGATAAATTCAGACAGTGACTTTGAACACCTTCAAAGAGATCTAGATACCTTACATGAGTGGTCAGTAGACTGGCAAATGAATTTTAATAGTGATAAATGCAAGGTGCACAGTACAGATAGGGAAGACGAATACAAACGTTAAGTATAAACTAGGTAACACGGAAATAGAAAACTCAGTTTGTGAAAAAAATCAAGGTGTATTTGTTAGCAACGACTTGAAACCTAGAAAACAATGTATTAGCGTTCGCAACAAGGCAAACAGGATTCTTGGGTTCATATCTAGGTCTGTGAGTAACAGAACTGCTGACGTTATCTTGAAACTTTACCTAGCATTAGTGAGGCCACACATGGATTATGCGGTTCAGTTCTGGTGTCCTTATTATAGAATGGACATAGATTCTTTGGAGAGAGTACAAAGAAGAATGACAAAAATGATCCATAATATTAGAAACCTTCCATATGAAGAAAGACTGAAAAGCTTAGGCTTACATTCATTAGAGAGGCGTAGAGTTAGGGGAGATATGATAGAGGTGTACAAGTGGGTAAGTGGGATTAACAAGGGTAAAATGGAAGATGTTCTGAAGCTCAGTAATAACAGAAATAACTAGAACAAATGGCTTTAAATTAGATAAATTCCGATTCAGAAAGGATATAGGCAAGCACTGGTTTGGTAATAGAGTTGTGGATATGTGGAATAGGCTACCGAGTGCTATAGTAGGATCGGGGACGCTAGGGAGCGTCAAGACGAAGTTGGATAGGCACATGGAAGTGCTGGCATGGGTGTGAAAGAGATCTGCCCTGTATGGGCCAGTCGGCCTCCTGCAGTATCCCACTTTCTTATGTTCTTATGTTCTTATGTTCACCTCACAATCTTTACTACATCTCACCTCACAATCTTCACTACATTTCACTTCACAATCTTCACTACATCTCACTTCACAATCTTTACTACATCTCACTTCACAATCTTCACTACATCTCACTTCACAATCTTCACTACATCTCACTACACAATCTTCACTACATCTCACTTCACAACCTTCACTACATCTCACTTCACAATCTTCACTACATCTCACTTCACATCTTCACTACATCTCACTTCACAATCTTCACCATATCTCACTTCACAATCTTCACCACATCTCACTTCACAATCTTCACCAAATCTCACTTCACAATCTTCACCACATCTCACTTCACAATCTTTACCATATCTCACTTCACAATCTTCACTACTTCTCAATTCACAATCTTCACTACATCTCACTTCACAATCTTCAATAAATCTCACTTCACAATCTTCACTACATCTCACTTCACAATCTTCACTACATCTCACTTCACAATCTTCATTACATCTCACTTCACAATCTTCACTACATCTCACTTCACAATCTTCACTACATCCCACTTCACAATCTTCACTACTTCTCATTCACAATCTTCACTACATCTCACTTCACAATCTTCACTACATCTCACTTCACAATCTTCACTACATCTCACTTCACAATCTTCACTACATCTCACTTCACAATCTTCATTACATCTCACTTCACAATCTTCACTACATCTCACTTCACAATCTTCACTACATCCCACTTCACAATCTTCACTACATCTCACTTCACAATCTTCACTACATCCCACTTCACAAACTTCACTACATCTCACTTCACAATCTTCACTACATCTCACTTCACAATCTTCAATACATCTCACTTCACAATCTTCACTACATCTCACTGCACAATCTTTCACTACATCTCACTTCACAATCTTCACCATATCTCACTTCACAATCTTTACTACATCTCACTTCACAATCTTCACTACATCTCACTTCACAATCTTCACTACATCTCACTTCACAATCTTCACTACATCTCACTTCACAATCTTCACTACATCTCACTTCACAATCTTCACTACCTCTCACTTCACAATCTTCACTACATCTCACTACACAATCTTCACTACATCTCACTTCACAACCTTCACTACATCTCACTTCACAATCTTCACTACATCTCACTTCACATCTTCACTACATCTCACTTCACAATCTTCACCATATCTCACTTCACAATCTTCACCACATCTCACTTCACAATCTTCACCACATCTCACTTCACAATCTTCACCACATCTCACTCACAATCTTTACCACATCTCACTTCACAATCTTCACTACATCTCACTTCACAATCTTCACTACATCTCACTTCACAATCTTCACTACATCTCACTTCACAATCTTCACTACATCTCACTTCACAATCTTCACTACATCTCACTTCACAATCTTCACTACATCTCACTTCACAATCTTCACTACATCTCACTTCACAATCTTCACTACATCTCACTTCACAATCTTCACTACATCTCACTTCACAATCTTCACTACATCTCACTTCACAATCTTCACTACATCTCACTTCACAATCTTCACCACATCTGACTTCACAATCTTCACTACATCTCACTTCACAATCTTCACTACATCTCACTTCACAATCTTCACTAACACCATCCTTCATCACTACATATAACATCCATCATCACTACTTATAACACCATCCATCATCATCACTACATATAATACTATCCATCATCACTACATATATCACGATCCATCATCACTACATATGACATCATCCACCATCACTACATATAGAACCATCCATCACGACATATAACACCATCCGACATCATTACATATAACACGAACCATCATCACTACATATAACATCATCCATTATCACTACATATAACTCCATCCATCATCACTACATATAGAACCATCCTATCATCACTACATATAATATCATACATCATCAATACATATAACACCATCCAACATCACTACATATAACACCACCCATCATCACTACATATAACATCATCCATCATCACTACATATAACTCTATCCATCATCACTACATATAACACCATCCAGCATCACTACATATAACACCAACCATCATCACTACATATAACATCATGCATCATCAATATATATATATAACACCATCCATCATCACTACATATATTACCCTCTTATCATCACTACATATAACACCATCCATCATTACTACAATATAACGCCATCCTTCATCACTACATATAACACCATCCATCATCACTACATATTATAACACCATCCATCATCTTTACAAACACCATCCCTCTTTACTATAGTGATAAACAGAGCTTTATTTTGTTGTCAATTTCTTTAAATTCCAACCTTATTAAACCGTAATTCTTTCTGTATGGTCAAATTTTGATTTGACCTCAGTGAGAGAGCTGTTAGTGTCAGTACATCACAATGGTGTTCCGACGCACTGTATCGAAGGTGACTAAGGTGGAGGTGAAGCCTTGCCAGATGAAGGAGAAGGGCCCCCGATCTAACAAACTGCAGACCACAAAACACACTAAGACCCAAAACAACAAGACCCAAAACAACAAGAAGAAGAAGGAAACTACCACTTTCTGCCGTGTACAAAAGGACCAGTACCTGCCATGGGGAGACTACATCTTCACCGGGAAAAAGACACAAAAGAAGCGCTGAACCTACGCTTCTGATATTTAAAAATACTGTAATAAAAAACATATTAATTGATTTTGTTTGTATTATTTATGCTTTTTTTTATTTTCATCTGTAAACGTGCTGTTTTGGGAATATATTTTGAGTTACATAATATTTAGGTACAGCAGTTTATTTCACTGTATCTACTTGTTTACCAAGTAACTGGACTTACAGTCTCCGATCGGGATTCTCAAAACAAATATTTGGCATCGAACTCCGTAAGTGAGCTCGTAATCTAGCCTGTAACTTACAGGACCTCAACACGATCAACCTGGATATAGTAGTCGCTATTTCCGGATTGCATGAAAAAAAATTAATAATATATGTTTTAATAATGCTTGTTAGACTTGTTTTATCATAGAATAATGAAGAAAATGTTTTGTACATCAACATACTAAAATACAATATTAGTTTTTTTTTACGACAAGAAGAGGCTTGGCTGTTCTATTTCTCGCTTTATGGAAGAGATGCAGCTTTTGTCTTCTTACAACTTTTCAAGTAATTTGTACCAAAATAGAAGATTTTTATTGTCCACATTTAGGGTATATTTTTTTTTATGACTGAATAAACTTGCAGATAGACCTTATTAATGTGGTATAGCTGTAAATATCCTTCAGTAATGAAATCCAAATATGAGGTCAAGTGAACATTTTTGCTTAGACTCCGCCTTTGTTAGGACCAAGTTATAACAAGTTATTCTGCCAAGTATCCAATAAGTACCCATGACTCAGAGTTAAATAATACCTAACCTAATCTAAGTTCATCAAACTTAATAAAAAAAGTGGGGCAAAAAATAAGTGGTAAAGAAATTTTTTTCTCAGAAAAAGAATTATATTCAGAGGTTTTTTATCCGATACCTTCAGTCGTGATTATTTTGATGCAAAATTAGTAAAATGTATTTAACCCTAACACTACCTCACCTTACCTAATCTTACCTTACCTTATCTAACCTAACCTAATGTTACCTAACCTAACCAAGCCGCAACGCTCATGACACAATTGAGTTCTCTAGAAAGTTTTAATTTCATTTTCTTTTTTTAAAAATACTTTTGCAGAGACAACAAACTTTTGATAATTATTTCTCCAACATATCTATAAATCTGTTGATGATATATAAATTTAGGATAGGTTAGGTTTGGTGTGATTAGGATAGGTTAGGCTAGTTTAGGATAGTCTAAGTTAGCTTAGGAAAGGCTAAGTTAGGTTACGATACACTAGGTTAGGTTTTAATCTGCATGATATTTTTACTGAACTTTTAAACGATGTTATAATCCTGGCAGCAGGGTATCGATCACGAAAATAACACTTTGGTAGTTATAACATTTGATAAAGTTTATTATTACTGTAACATGAAACAAATCACTATAGCTGTACTTATCAATCCAGTATTAAATCTGTATTATCTTTGACCATCGCTCATTTGCCAGCTTATCTCTGCACTGTTCTCTGATATAATAAAGTATTGGTGAATGGGAATATTAATCATTTGTGAGTCACTTACTATAAAGGAAACTGTAACGGATTCTATGGACAGTTGGGAATATTTTCACGGAATAAGTCGGAGTAACTCCCCTCTTGCCCAAAAGCGATCCAAGGAGTTAATTCACAGAGCGAAAATCTAGACGAGTCTTCCTTGTTTGTTTTAGGTCATAACAACGAAAAGTTTAATAATGTTTATTACAATGATTCAGGTTTTACTGTAATTCTTCTTTTTTATATTTTTAGTATTTTGTAGATTTTTTCACCCAGTTCATTTCTTGTTTAGATTCATTATTGCAATTATTTTTATTACAGAGTTGAATTAAAAGTTTATATCTAAGTATTTTACAGCTTCACAAATACTTTTATAAAATGTTGATACACACAGTGGACAGTTTTTAGTTCTTTCTTGTAATACCTCAGTATTACTCTGTTAAATTCTTACCATTTACACCTGACCATTTATTTATTTATTTTACAAATTGTTTAAAGAGAGAACATCACCAGCAGGATACAGATGATGAAGTAAATAGAAGTTTGTAACCTAACCCTACCCCCCACTGCTACCCCTCCCTCTTGTCCCACATTCTTACTCGTCACTCCTACCCCTTACTCCTACCCCTTACTCCCACCCCTTAATCCCACCCCTTATTCCCACCCCTTATTCCCACCCCTTGCTCCCACCCCTTCCTTCTACCCCTTACTTCTACCCCTTACTCCTACCCCTTACTTCTACCCCTTACTTCTACCCCTTACTCCTACCACTTACTCCTACCACTTACTCATACCCCTTACTCCCACCCCTTGCTTCCACCCCTTGCTTCCACCCTCTTACTCGTACCCCTTGCTCCCAACCCTTACTCCTACCCCTTACTGCCACCCCTTACTGCCACCCCTTACTCCCACCCCTTACTCCTACCCCTTACTCCGACCCCTTAATCCCACCCCTTAATCCCACCCTTACTTCCACGCCTTACTCCCACCCCTTACTCCCACCCCTTACCCCTTACTCCCACCCTTACTCCCACGCCTTACTCCCACTCCTTACTCCCACCCCTTACTCCCACCCCTTACTCCCACCCCTTACTCCTAGTTGTGTTCTGACCTCATTAGGGGAAAGGTCACGGCAGGGTTAGCTCCAGAGGGATAATTATCAGATATGGCCAGTGGTATGTGCGGTCTTGGGTATGAGAGTTTGTTGACCAAACTGGAGTGGTCCACTTAAGAATTGGCGAGGGCCAAGTTAGAAATTGAGAGGGCCACGTTGGAGAACCTGAAATTAAGGAAAGAGCTGGCGAAGTTAAAAGGAGAGGCTGGACGAGTAAAGCCAGTGTCTGACGAAAAATCAAACGAGTGGAAAGTCGTGAGTAGTGGGAGGACCAAGCTGGTGGTCAAGAAGCACTCAAAGGATACGACAACAACGACAACAACAGCTAAGTGTACCAACCCGTTCAGTCCCTTGATAGACGAATTGGACGTTAGTACAGTCAGGGGCAGGGATGACAAGGAAGGTATAAAAACTTTAATTGTTGGTGACTCACAGGTAAGGTACATGGACAGGGCCTTTTGTGGTAAAAACAAAAATAGGATGAGGGTGTGTTTGCCAGGAGCTGGGGTGGGGGATATAGTTGACAGGATGGACAATATCTTGTCTGGTAATGGGAACAAACCCATTATCTGCCTCAGTGCAGGAGGCAATGATATTGGCCGGTGTAGGAGCGAGGAACTTCTTGATAAGTTCAAGGCAGCCATAGATCGTATTAGGACTAAGGGAGGGATCCCTATCATATGCGGTGTCCTGCCTAGAAGGAGAGTTGGCAGTGAATGGTTGTCAAGGGCAGTTGGTGTTAACGACCGTCTTGACAGATATTGCAAGTCAATATCAGTCCCATTCATTGACAACTGGGACAACTTCTATGGCAGAAGGGACCTTTATGCTAGGGATGGGGTGCACCTGTCTAGGGATGGAGTAGCAACCCTGGCTGGGGCTCTAGAGGGGGCAGTTCAAAAGATATCGAAGTCTTTAAACTGCTAAGAGAACATAGGAGCACGGGGGTGGAGGAGACTGCAGTGGGAGCGGGTAAACAAGGCGAAAGATTACAGGGAAATAGTGTTAGGAATGATGACAAAACTAAATTAGACAGGGAGTTTAAAACTAAACGCGGTAAGGGAAGGACTCAGAACACGACTAACTTAAATGTATACTACGCGAACAGTAGAAGTATGAGAAACAAAATGGATGATATTAAGGCCTTGGTATGTACCGAAGAAATCGATATAATTGCATTCACTGAAACATGGATCAACCTAGACACACGTGAATTACCAGTCGAATACCAAATTGCGGGTTACAAACTGTTCCATACCGATAGGCAGACCAGGAAAGGAGGCGGAGTAGCAATCTATGTTAGGGATAATCTGAAGTGTGAAATAAATAAGGAAATAAAAACTGAGAGGAATACAGAAACAATTTGGATAGAATTAAGCGACGGTCGGGAAAAATTAATCACAGGGGTAATATATAGACCCCCCAATCTTGATAGCGTCAATGAGCGACTTATCTGGGATGAAATGCGCAGGGCTTCCATACACAACAAAGTCTGTATAGTAGGCGACTTTAACTTTGGCCAAATAGATTGGACTGTCCTTACGGGTAACTCAGAATCAGAGGATTTTCTCGAGACGATCCAGGATTGTTTCCTAAGTCAACATATAACCGAACCCACACGGGGTAATAATATACTGGATTTAGTTCTGACGAACAGAGAAAACCTCATTAGCAATGTCGAGGTAGGGAACGAACTTGCAAACAGCGATCACAAAGAAATTCGATTCCAGTTAGATTTTCAGGGCAGACGTAAGGAAAATTCCACTAAAGTACCAGATTTCAGAAGGGCAAACTTTGACAGTTTAAAGAGGCAGCTGAGAGAGGGGGTGTCGCGCTTGGCCGTGAACCTCACAGATGACACCGACCTGATAACGAGATCTGAGATTGCCGAGTTCCACGATAATTTAAATAGTGAGTTACTTAATGCACAAAGGCAGAACATACCATACAAAAAACTCAGATCAGACAACAATGACCCTAAATGGATAAATAATTATTTAAAGAACATCATTGGCCAAAGGAAGGCTATAGGTAGAAGGATAAATCGTGGCGAAATTCACCTCCGGGACTATTATAGGGTATTGGCGAGTAGAGTTAAAACCGAGATAAGGAAAGCAAAGAGGAATAATGAGGTAAGGATAGCAAGGGAGGCGAAGACAAACCCCAAAGGATTCTACCAAATGTATCAAACTAAAACACGAGAAAAGATTGGACCAATACGGTCAGACTCCGGCGAGCTCACTGATAACGACGGAGAAATGAGCAATAATTTGAATAAATATTTTTCAACAGTTTTCACCACCGAAAATCTAAACATGATACCCGAGGCACCGACTCTATTCAGAGATAGTGAAGAAAACAAATTAAGTGAGATAGTAGTGACTAGTAACGATGTTAGTAAGCAAATAGACAAACTAAAGCCTAATAAGTCACCTGGTCCCGATGAGATATTTGCCAGAGTATTAAAGGAATGTAAGGAAGAGCTTAGTATGCCCTTAGCAAAGTTGTTTAACATGTCCTTAAAAACAGGTGTAGTACCAGAATCCTGGAGGATAGCGAATGTAATACCGATTTTCAAGAAGGGGGATAGATCACTATCCTCTAACTACCGCCCAATCAGTCTAACATCAATAGTAGGCAAATTACTGGAAGCAATCATTTCAAACTCTATTCGAAATCACCTGGAGAAGCACCTATTGATCAATGATTCCCAGCATGGCTTCACAAGCGGACGTTCTTGCCTAACTAATCTATTAACATTCTTTTCATCAGTTTTCGAATCGGTGGACGAGGGGCACAATTATGATGTGGTATATCTCGACTTTAGCAAAGCCTTCGACAGAGTCCCCCACGAAAGACTAATTAGAAAGGTAGAAGCTCATGGCATCAAAGGTGACATCCTTAAATGGATTAGGGCGTGGTTACAGGACAGGAAACAGCGAGTGAGCATTAACGGCACTAAGTCCCATTGGAGCAACGTCACAAGTGGAGTTCCCCAAGGCTCAGTACTTGGACCATTATTGTTTATTATATACATAAACGACATAGATATCGGCATAGACAGCAACATAAGTAAATTTGCTGATGACACTAAAATAGGACGTGTTATTAAATCTGACGAGGACTCGGCAAAACTACAGGAAGATCTAAACAAATTTTTCAATGGTCTGAAAAATGGCAGATGAAATTCAATGCCCACAAATGTAAAGTACTCAGTATAGGAGATGTAAACAGGGAAACCAGATACCAGATGAACAACGATGCCATAGAGAAATCCGACTGCGAGAAAGATTTAGGAGTAATGATAAGTAGGAACCTTAAGCCAAGTAAACAATGTGTTTTGCTCGTAACAAGGCTAATAAAGTACTTGGGTTCATACAAAGGAGTGTTAGTTACAAGACTAGCGAGGTCATCCTAAAACTGTATCTTGCTCTTGTGAGACCACACCTGGATTACGCAGTTCAGTTCTGGTCACCGTATTACAGAATGGATATAGAATCCTTGGAAAGAATTCAGAGGAGAATGACAAGACTAATCCCGGGCATTAGGAACCTTGAGTATAGAGACAGGTTAAAGCACCTTAATTTGCACTCCCTCGAGAGACGTAGAGCGAGGGGCGACCTGATAGAGGTGTATAAGTGGAAGACAGGGCTAAACAAAGGGGACATTACAAAGGTACTCAAATTATCCAACCAGGAGCGAACTCGTAACAATGGTTTTAAATTAGACAAATTTAGATTTAGGCGTGAAATAGGTAAACACTGGTTTGGAAACAGAGTAGTGGATGAATGGAACAAGTTACCAAATATCATCATTAACTCGAATACGCTGAATTGCTTCAAACATAGGTTGGATGCTCATATGAGCAATAGGGGTTGGGTGTAAACGGGACTGCCCAGTATGGGCCAATAGGCCCGCTGCAGTTTCCTCCATTCTTATGTTCTTATGTTCTACCCCTTACTCCCACCCCTTACTCACACCCCTAACTCCCACCCTTACTCCCACGCCTTACTCCCATGCCTTACTCCCACCCCTTACTCCCACCACTTACTCCCACCCCCTTACTCCCACCCCTTACTCCTACCCCTTACTCCTACCCCTTACTCCCACCCCTTACTCCCACCCTTACTCCCACCCCTTACTCCCCACGCCTTACTCCCACGCCTTACTCCCACCCCTTACTCCCACTTACTCCCACCCCTTACTCCCACCCCTTACTCCCACGCCCCACTCCCACGCCTTACTCCCACGCCTACTCCCCCCTTACTCCCACCCCTTACTCCCACCCATTACTCCCACCCCTTACTCCCACCCCTTACTCCCACCCCTTACTCCTACCCCTTACTCCCACCCCTTACTCCCACCCTTACTCCACGCCTTACTCCCACCCCTTACTCCCACCCCTTACTCCCACCCCTTACTCCCACGCCTTACTCCCACCCTTCACTCCTACCCTTCGCTTCTACCCCCACTGTTACCCCACACTACGCTGGTAATTGAAGACATCATACATTTGTTCACTTAGACACCACTTATTATTCAGGACCTAATGGCTATAATATCAGAGTCATTATTCTTAACTCAACTTTATATATATATCAATTGTCAAAAACCTTCACCACAAGAAAGAAAAGAACAGTCGGGTATGGCAGAAAATGTAATAAACGAACATGGAGTAAGACATCAAGCTCCATATTGTAAACAAGATCATCGTCATTGTTTATTTATTGCGAGGAAAAATATTGTTCGCAATATAATTATAAAAACCTTCTGTAATTCATTCTCTTCATTACACTAAAAGGTAATGAAGTATATAAAGAAAATAGTTTATAAATTACTAAAATAAAAATACGTATAAAAAAGTAAAATAACATCTATTGATGGAATAGAAAAGAATTATATCGTAAGTGGGTAAAAGATTTCTTGGGTAGGTTTTAGAATACAATAACTGTTTTCTGCATTACACCGATGGTTCCAAGTCAGAAATTATCCTTAAGTTTTGTGAATCAGTATTTACAGTTTTTCTTAATGGGTGACTTAAGTTACGGTCACACGATCCCTTTGATGAGCAATTAATTTGGAGCAAGAAATTACGAGTAATTTCTTCCAAATGTGGTCACACGAGTGGCTCTTGGTTCAGTTACTACAGCAAGAAAAAAAAGTTAACGCCGCTGTGCGAGTAGAAGGGAGACGGAACATCACAACAACAATGCAGACGACGCAGCAGCTATCCTTGGTATTATTGTTATTATTAAAAAGAAATGAGAGAAAGCGAAGAAAAACTATTGGGGACTCGTAAGTGGCTGGCGAGGAGGAGGAACGAGTGTTTAATATAGACTGGTTCAACTATCGTAGTTACAGTAGGGAGGGTTGTTAGTGTGTGGAGAATGACCGGCTGTATGGGCTTGTGTTTTGTAAACAAACACGCCAAAACACCACCCAAATAATAAACTCAGTGTGTCGTAAAAAACTGTTTGTGCATTTTATACATAATGTTATTGATCTATGTTATATATAGCCAAGGTAAATACTCGATAAATAAGCTTCGTGTCATTAAATATGGTATTAACCGGGTTTTGAACCGATAATCTTGCTCGAAATAGTCAAGAAATTGACTATCACGATTGTCAATAAAAATGCTTCAAAAACTTGCTCGAATTTCTCGAAAATTGCTCGAAATAACTTTCCGGCAAGAAATTGCTAAAAAAAAATGCGCCCATGTGACCAGTGCTTTAAGAATTGTATGATATCCTCATGGCAATGGAAACACACACACACACACACACTCACCCCATACACAGTCACACACTCACCATGCACAATCACACACACCCATACACACACCGTACATGCACAAACCATACACACACACACACACACACCATACATACACACACCATACACATACACACACCATACACACATACACACACACACACACACACATGCACACACCATACAAACAAACAAACACACACCATATACACACACACACACACACACAATGCACACACACACACCATGCACACTCACACACACACACACCATGCACACTCACACCATGCACACACACACCATGCACACACACACACTAATTGTTTTAATTTAGTTCTTGGAACTCTTAAGTGGCAGCGCTTGATGTAAACACTTCTTGGCATTTTCTGTTTATCTAGTAGCAGGTATACACACAGATGATGTAATATGAGAAAATAAATTATGAATTCTGTCCAGGGAAGTGTTGTGAATATGACCTTGAGATAACACGTGTGTTAAGTGTGAATTTCCCTGTCTAGTGATATGTCCAACTACTACTCTGGGCCGCGAGACAGTGGTAGTGATTACAGATTGCCCACGAGGGGGCTAGTTTATTGGGCACCCCCTTACATCCTGTGCAAGGTGAAGCGCAGAAGCGTTTACAGTGCCCAACTGGGAAGCATGCGGAGTTCATGCTTGCCTTTATGACTCATGCATTAAGGGCGTAAAAGGCCTGAAGGGTCATGGGTTTTGTCAGCAAGTTACATAAAGTGACAATGATGAGTGTGTGGGGGGAAAATTCCCGGTACAATTTATCTGTTTATGGCAAAGTGTGGCAGGTCCCTATTAATGTGAGCGGTGTTTACTGAATCAGCTGACCCTGGCTCGACCTTTTGAGAGACGCAAGCCAAGTGATCTAAGAGTCGTGAATAACATGGTGAATTACTTGGTGTTATTCATTTGGGTGAATATTTGTATAAATCAAAGGTGCTGTCACACACACACACACACACACACACATCACACGTGGCACACCACCAACACACAGTTTCTGAGAAGGAGTTTGAGATTGTATTTAACGAAGTCTTAACTGGGAAAATGTTGTATGGCTTTTGTTATGGGGTAAGTTCTGGCGTGAACATTAAGACTATTTTCATAATTTTTTGTAACTAATATTTTTATCTGCCTGGTACAATTATTTATTAATTTGTATTGTAAGTTATGTCTTGATAGTCGATGTAATGTAACAATTTATTTTTTGTGTTAATGTTCATATAGATTGGTTCAGTGTTGCGGCTCTGACTCGTCAACGATGTTAATAAGCTCTTGAGTACATACTGCTGGTGAAACTATGTTATATTAACAACACGACAGACAAGTACTATAATACCTTAACATTTAACAATAATTCAGCCTTAATTTAATTTTTTCACCAACTTAAGACACATAACCCAGAAGGAAGTAAGACGGGCAACATAACGCGGGATATCGTGGCTTCACTAAGTGCAAATTATGGAACTTGAGGTAACACATTATGGGAAAATGCGAGCCCTGCTAAGTGGTTCTCCTCAACATGGACGCAAACATCAGATGGACAAAGAAACAGAAGAACCCCGGATATACATTCATTTATTCTACAAAAAAGTTACGTAAACGAGCGTTAAATACGTTTAAGTAATCACAGTTTACGAAGCTGAAGTCGAGATATTAGAAGATGAAGAAGACTTTAGCATATCAGTATACCCCACGACCGGCGCCAGGATGTTAAGTGTGCCATCAGGGTATATTAGCGCTGAGAGACGGGTGCTATCGTGGTATATTAGCATACCTTCACCCTGAATGGTATATCAAAAAGTACAGGATTTACTTCACAGATATTTAGTTATATCTATCGGTATATTATATAAATTATATCAATATATCTGTGTATACCAAATATGGCATCAGAGTATATCACCGTTTGCCATCATATTCTCTAAATAACCTCAAAGTATACCCCCGAATGTTTAATATCATACACTATAAATGACACTGTAGTATGTTAGTATATAATCAGGGTATAACATAAATAATATCAGCATTGTTTAGAATATCATATATATTAAGCGTGAGGAATGGATGTATATGATTCAATATATCACAGTTACATAAAGCGGTATGTCAGCTCATCAGCATATCACTAGAATGACATCAGAGTATAGGACACTATACTCCAATAAATACTGTCAGGTATCTAAGTATATCAGGGTAATCACTGAGAAGTGTCAGAACATATCAGCATATTCCTTGACTGGTAACAAAGCATATCAACATACTCAAAGTATAATCAATGTCTCCGGAATAAACAAGCCAGTGACAGCAGCATATATTTCTGAAAATCAGCTGTGAAATATGTTCAGAACAGCCCAAAGGATACTATAATACTAAGCAACATTTGAAATATACCAGTATACTTCTTAACAGTCAGGGAAAAAATCATTATACAGATTAGTGTCCTCGAAGCAGATCAACTTGTCTCCTGCTTTCTGGGGACCCATTAGTGGCATATCAGTATATCCAAAGAGACACATCGGAGTATATTACCATATATCCCAAGTGCCATGAAGGGATATCAACATACCTGAGTATATTAACTAGCTCTCATAGTCTTCCACTCTCTCTTAGATCCATCAGAATATGTCAGCATATCACCCTATCTTCTGAAGGTCCAGTTTACCTTGTTCCGAAAGTATGTCGAAGCATACTAACAGATCCCCTGAATGCCTTGAGAACATATCAGTATACTTCTAGGTTAATTCATATCATATCAGTATATCCCCTGAATCTAAGGTATAGCTAACCTCATTTCAAATTATTATTAGAGTATGTTAACATATTCCCTTAGAAGCATACCAGCATATCTCTTATGTCATTACAGTCAACCAGTATACGCTCAGAGATAGATGCAAGCATATCAGGGTATATTAGCATACCCTGTAAGAGAGATATGAGCCTAGCTACATAACCAAGTATATCAGCATACCCCATATGCTCTTATAGTACATCAGCACACCCTCTGAGAGACAGAACCATACCAACATATCAGAACATATTAGTATATCCTTTAGAGTGATATGAACATAATGGCATATCAGATGACAAGAGTATATCAGCATAGTCTTTGAGGAGCATATCAGACCAACCTAGCATAAGCTCTTTAAGATAGATGGGAGCATATCTTAAATAGACTGGAACATACCAGAGCATATTAGCATATTAGCATATTAGCATATTAGCATATTAGCAAGGTGAGGAGGAGGAGGAGGAGGCAGGTGTCCACCGACCAGGTATGCCGATAGTCTGGTGATAATGTGGGTAAAACTGGTGTGTGTGTGTGTGTGTGTGTGTGTGTGTGTGTGTTCGTTCTCATGTTTATTTCTTGTAAGGTATGTGTCACCTAGCCGGCCATTTTGTTTACATTTTTCGGTCGCTCTAAAATACCATTAAAACAATATTGAGTATAAACGTTTGGCTCAACTGATGATCTCAAACATGTCCCAACTTTTTTTTGCCTCAACTCCACATTCTGTAACTCATTTAGGTAGATGTCCCTCACTACACATACACTGGACTATGTGTAATGTTGCAGCTAATGTGTTATCAAGATATTGCACATTATAAGTTCATGTGTGGTCATTATTATATCAAACGGAGGAATTTTAAAGAGCTATTACACCACCTGTATCATTAGTTGTCGCCAGGTGAAGGAATGTTTAGGTAGATTATATTTTATTTACTGTAATTAAAGTTTCAATACCTAAGACGTTCCACTATAAGAGTCTTTCAACCTCAGGTAAGGTCTAAAGACTTTCTACTCTAGGTCTTACACCCTGGAGTAGCTGTATCGTCCACATAGGTAATTACTCCACAAGGAACTACAAGTTACACCTTGATGTAATACTTCATTTATTGCCAAACTTTATAGGGAAATATTTTTTCACAAAGAATTTCAAGTTACAATTTCACATAACAAGTCACATTACAAACGTTCCTTCGGCTTACAGTTAAACTTTGCAATGTCAAGATATTTTTTTCACTGCAGAGGAAAGTATGCGTCATCATCACCACACACACACACACAAAGACAAAACTCCTGTATCCAGATTCTCAAAAGTTTATAAATTAAATTCTTCCCTAAAATTAAACAGACAATACATCTATTTATCATAGAGTATGTGAACAATATCGACGCCATATTGGTTACCATCTTTGAGTTATATAATTAGTTAGCTTCATAGTGTTAATTATTTAGTTAAAAAGGAAAAATAATCTACTAGTGTGTGTTGTGACCAAAATATATCAACATTGTATTTACTTTCTCCTCCAGGGGGCACTAAGTCTAGAAAAATGACACAATTGACATCTACATAAAGTGACTGATCAAGGGTAGATATTGGCTACCTTTTGTGTTACTTTGAGGTCGTAAGAACACACAGAGCTGCTCTTAAGGATGTTTACCACAATACACCTCAACCAGTTTCTCATTCACTAAGGTCAAACAATAAATCTGGTTCACAAGATACACCGTAAATTTTATTAGAATACAATAATCAATTACTGTATTATTGTATTGAGGCGAATAGTCTTATGGTGTTAAGATGTGTTCTTAAGCCACGAAGGTAAACAAAAGGTATTCAATATCTGCCTTGGTTGACGATGATCTGTAGATGTTAGCAAGTCCTCCTCCTCCTGCTCTCGAGTAAGGTAAGGAAGGCCTCACCTGACCAAAATTGTTAATTAAGATAGATTACCTGAAGATTAACCCTCCCAGCTTATTTCAACTAATGATTAACCTAACGCTACTTGGGAAGTTAAGTTAGGTTAGGTTAGGTTAGGGTAGGGTAGGGTAGGGTAGGGTAGGGTAGGGTAGGTCAGGTCAGGTCAGGTCAGGCAGTGCCAGTGTAGTTAATCTTGAGGTTAAATAAACTAGAGGCTAATCTTCACATGAGCCAGTAAGACACTTTGACGGAGGCGGTTACGTACAACAGGAAAGCTCTGATAACATATAATGTACAGTATATACCGTTTAAGTTGCGTCAGCAGCTCTATACACCACTTATTGACTTACTCATTCACTGCCGTAGAAATATTTACTTCTCTAACAGTTTTCTATATGGTTCCCAGTCATTATAATACGACCTTGTAAAATCAAATGATCTAAATTAAACTAAACTTATCCAAATTAAACTTATTAGCTAACAAATCCTTCTAAAACACGATATATGCAAATCAAAAGTTCTAAATTCAACTTAACTTATCGTAATATAACTATTATAACTAAACCATTTTAATTAAACCTAACCTAAACACCTCAAGTGCCACAAACAGAAGGAAAAAACACCTTTAATATTATCGTGTAGGAGGCCCCTGTAACCCACTAACTCCAGGTAATGCATCTATATCAATCTACCTGCGTTAGAAGCTCTATACGTGGCTATGATCGTTACCCACTGCTGGAGAACATTTGTACTTCTATAATTACCCCTGGAGAAACAATGCACCAATTTACGATTTATTTATTTTATTTTTCATTTATTTTTTATTCTTGGTCCATACTGTAAACATCGCCCGCTTGTGAGTCCCGTCAGCCATTTTGTTCTAACTTTCGGGGATTCTAAAATAAGCTATAAATAAATAAATAAATAAATAAATAAAACAAGCATCTTTTGTTTTTCTAACCCATGAGCTGTGAGTCTTCATTATATACTTCAACATTACTGTAAACTAAGGCTAGAGAGGGTGTGTACAGTACTAGTGGAGTCAAGACGAGAAGGTATTTCAAATCCATAAAGGGTTTTACAAGTGGAGAGTCTTACAAGTGGAAGGTCTTACAGGTGGAGAGTCTTACAAGTGGAGGGTCTTACAGGTGGAGGATTTTAATAAGGATAAATACAGCAAGTCTTACAGTTGAATTAGCCAAGTCGAGGAAAACTCTTAAGAGTCACGTAACTTCTACCTGGTGTTACCTGTAATCAAGCTAAGGTATATGTAAGAAGAATATTATCTCGTTACTATCCATTCCTCTTCCACTATCCTGCGAGGTGGTGTATTAATAGACACAGATACTCATGATACAGAAGGAATAAAGAGAAAGACGCAAGATACCTATAAAATGCGACAGAATATACCCACACATGCGTAATCCTAACCCATCCCAACCCAACCCAACCCTATCCTACCCCCAGCTTCACCACAGTACACAAAGTCATTCTTGGTATCAGAATGACGCATAAACACCCTGTATCGCCTAAGACACATTTGAATCGGATGGTTCGTTGACGGTTTTATTTCTTCGGTATAAACCAGAGAAGCAATTAGTTCGTGAGAACAGTGAGTCAAAATACTTCACATCAGCTTCGTTTACGACCTCCAGCTGATATTTACTTCTGTTGTCTATATCAATCACATTTTATAATGAAAACAAAAATATGGTTAGTTACTTAAAAATGAAAAAAATCATACTTAGATACTTAAGAGTGAGGAAAAAAGATACTTAAGATACTTAAAAATGAAAACACTCTTTGATACTTAAATTAGGACAAAATAAACGGACATAAAGATTTAACTATGAGCGTTGGATATTACGACATGTACCGGCTATCAATACAGAGGCGCTATTTAGCCGTGAAGTTCTCTCAGAAACTCAACAAGACAATATGTGGTCACGTAAAAATTTCAGGTTAATTTTTAACACCATCCGTCATTTTAAACCTTGGCACCTGTAGATTAAGAAAATATATGGTGATATTTTTTCTGATGGGATAAAGGTCGTATTTGTCCAGAGAAGTAAGAGAGGAAAAAAATCACTTGAGAGGCATGACGCACAGAGTGTCTAAGGTGATAAAAGATCATATACTACCATTTGGGTTTTCAAATTAAGTTCATTACATAAAATATCAAACTCATAGAGATTACAAAAGAACAGAACACCATGAGCTCTCTACAGCTATTGTCAGCTGTCAATATGCTGATGTACAGAAGCTACACAATGTTATTGGCGACTGTAATCCCAGGAAAATGATGCTCTTATAAACTTGGTAACTGGAGCTGTAATGCCAGAAAATACCAAATATGACAATCTATGTGCATATGAAGTTGGAAGACAAAATTATGAAAATTTTGTCAAGGAACGTATTGTTGGTCCATTGAGCATCTGGGAAAAGCTGTCCAAGGTTAATCTTCTGTCGTGGAAAGCAGCAAATAAGACTTCAACCATCAAATTGCTATCACAAGTTATAGAACTTAAGCAGGACATACAGTATATGCATCACAGAAGGGCAGCACTGTACATGTCAAGTCACCAGACACTGATGTGTTTGGCATATTAAAGCAGCCTCAACTTGGAGAAAATACAAGTATGCTAACAGGAACTGGTGAGTGACGACACATTGGGCAGAGAGCCTTACAGGTTTCCATGCCTTCACAGGATCTGACTGCATTGGAAAATTTGTTGGCAAAGGAAAGAAAGCATGTTGGAGCACTTTGATGAAATCTAACACAAAAGTCCTAGATGCATTCAAGATGCTGAGTAGACCAAATGCCCTCCAGCAGACATGTATATTGGTCTAGAGGAATTTGTATTTAAGCTCTACTGTCCACGAATGACTCACTAAACTGTCAAAACTTAGATGGCATCTCTTCAAGATAATGCAGGCAGAAGCTGGAGAACTACCAGCGACTGCAGCAACTCTAAAGTATCATATATTGAGAGGAAGGTATCAAGCTCTTCTGTGGTCTTGTGATGCAGACAGTAAAATGCTTTCACAATTAGAGCATAGCAGGGAAGATTGACAATGACTGTTTCATACTAGTAATACCAGACCAACCATCAGCTCCAGAAGCAATCACAGAACTTGTTAAATGTGGATGTGGCGTCAGGAAATGTGGATCATTGTCATGTTCATACAGAAAGAATCAGAAAGAATAGCATGGCATGCACCGAGATGTGTAACTGTCAAGCAGATGATGAGAAATGCCTAAACAAGGTGAAGGAATCTGTTGTACACAGAAGACTCTCATGACGAGGACTGAAGCAATGTCGTAAATAATAACTTGTGACTTGTATACACATGATGTATAACACTACAAACTTTTAATAAATATAAAACGGTGGTTCTAAGCTTTTCAGATAATGGTAATATGTATATGTTTAATTTCCAGTATTTGTCTTAAGCAATTAATTTTACTTACTGCAATCTCTTCTTTGCCAGAGACAGGATGGCATACAGTATATGAGCAGCCATGTTTGTAACACACTTAAGATATTATAACAGCATTCATAATATATTATGTTAAATTGTAATCATATAATACTACATGTTCATAGGTTATTAGTCATGTTTTAAGTTACTTAGGACTTAATGGTAATACGTCTGTGGTTCATTATGCCGCTCTTTGATAAAACTTCTTTAATGGCATAAAACTTATAATAAACCGTTCAGAAAAAATTACACCACAGTTCCTTAACATAGTTTATAAGGATTATTATAATGTATGGTGTCAAAAATTAACATGAAATTTTTACGGGATTACTTAAGCTCCTACACTAAAACGTGCCGACCTAACCTAACCTTTTTTACCCACCTCCACCTACTTACCTAACCTGACATAATCTAACCTAACCTGACATAATCTAACCTAACCTGACATAATCTAACCTAACCTGACGTAATCTAACCTAACCTGACATAATCTAACCTAACATGACATAATCTAACCTAACCTGACATAATCTAACCTAACCTGACATAATCTAACCTAACCTGACATAATCTAACCTAACCTGACATAATCTAACCTAACCTGATGTAATCTAACCTAACCTGACATAATCGAACCTAACCTGACATAATCGAACCTAACCTGACATAATCTAACCTAACCTGACGTAATTTAACCTAACCTGACGTAATCTAACCTAACCTGACGTAATCTAACCTAACCTGACATAATCGAACCTAACCTGACATAATCGAACCTAACCTCCCAGTCTGACATAAGCTAACCTAATCAAACCTAACTTTCCCACCAACCGACCGTAACCTATCTACTTATTACCTACCTAACCTAACTTAACCCAACCTGACGTAATCTAACCTAACCTATTGAAACTTAACTTAACCACCTACCTCATCTAACACCACTTTGTAATCTCTTTGCGCTACCGCTCACAGGATGAGTATGGGGGCACAATAAACTAGCCTCTAAGTGGCAAAATTAACAAAACTAACCTAACCTAACCTAACCCAACCTGACTTAGCCTAACCTGATGTATCCAACTTAAACATCTTAGAATATATAATAAAGCCGCTAGGTTAATTTAGGCTAAATATGGTTGATTCATATTTCGTTTTGACAGAAATTCCCGGCAAAATAACGTATCTATATTGAGAACCACCGCCATGTTGGTTCCACGTTAACAAGACACGGATACACTACAGAATAACCCGCGTTCGTTTAACCTCACTTACTACAGTTTACTATATAATCTTACTTCACAATCTTCACTACATCTCACTTCACAATCTTCACTACATCTCACTTCACAATCTTCACTACATCTCACTTCACAATCTTCACTACATTTCACTACACAATCTTCACTACATCTCACTTCACAATCTTCACTACATCTCACTTCACAATCTTCACTACATCTCACTTCACAATCTTCACTACATCTCACTTCACAATCTTCACTACATCTCACTTCACAATCTTTACCACATCTTACTCCACAATCTTTACCACATCTTACTTCACAATCTTCACTACATCTCACTTCACAATCTTCACTACATCTCACTTCACAATCTTCACTACATCTCACTTCACAATCTTCACTACCT
>NW_024746997.1:0-14638 GCF_018991925.1 Homarus americanus
ACCCACCAACCCACAGTCATACACCCACCAACCCACAGTCATTCACCCATCAACCCACAGTCATACACCCAGCCTCTGTATCTGACTTTACCTGACCTGACTTAACCAGATCCAATCAAGAAACCCATTATTTTTCACCTCTATTACACCTTGAAGCAGGTATTGAGGCCACCTGACCTGACCTCAATTACTCTGCAATATTCCCAAGGCATCTGACCACCTCTGCTAGCGTATTCCGTACACCTAACATGACATGACCTGACCTGACCTGACCTCCAAGAACGAGAAAATATACCCAAAATCTAATTAAATCTATCCCAGAAATTTAAGCCTTCAATATATTTGTTTTTAGTTCATTTGTTATGTCTTTGTTTTGCTCTTGTGTTTACGGTTCTTGTTTATGAATTAAAGAAACAATAAGAGAATCCAGCCCGTCAAACTTCTACTGATAATCACAACTCGAATTATGCAACTGAAGAACAACAACAACAATAAGAAGAACAAGAACAAAAAAAACAGCAGGATATAATTCCTATAGAACCTACAAAACATCAACAAGGTGACGACAACAACAGCTCAAACGCTCCAGCTTAACACCTACAAATTTCCGGGAGTTTAGTGTCGCCACATGAAACAAACACGGCGGCGAGTCCTACAGCTACACACTGTAACTGTCGGCGGAGCAAAGGACGAGACAGCGACGCTTACTCATTGGTGGAGCTTTAATAACAACAGCATGTGGTAACTAGGAGATGTGTGTGTGTGTTGTGAGGTAGTGAAGGACCACAACATCTCACGTTTTGTGTTACACGTCAAAGACTGAACAATGTGAAGCAGCGGCCCTCCCCCCACACCACGCTGCCTGTAGTAACACCACCGTTAATAAAGGACAAAACAGTACAATATGGAGGTGGGGGGTGGCGTGTGGACAAGGCACGAGAGAGCGGCCTTGTTAATATGATGGTCACCAGACACGGCCAACACCAGGTGGCGGGTGTAGCTCTTCCTGCTGAATAAAAACCAAGAGCGAGTTTGACGACGCTACACGAACACCGTCCTCAAGGGGGACATCTTGAACTCGAGTGTGAGAGATAGAGACGCCCAAACAATCAAACACGTCTGGTTAATTCCTTCACTTTTATATAAGAACACATTCGTCTTCAACTAAACACGATTTCTTTTCAACTTCTCCTAAAAAAATTCCTCTTCAACTCCAAGGCTGAAATTCGAGTCCCACTTGAAACGAATAAAATAAAATATATGTGAAGAGAAAATGTAAATAGTGTGTTTGACTGTGAGGCTGACGGAAGCAACACTAATTATGCTGTATTATGGGTTGTGTTCAGTAAGGTCAGAGTGATTAGTGGCGCGCGCCATCACAGTGCCACGCCACTTCCCGCCTACTATACACGCCCCTACACCCACCACGCCTCCCTCTTGCCCAACTCAACACGCCCACTTAGCTACCCCTACACGCCCCTTACCCTCCCCCCACCATACACCACGCCCCTTGCTGTCCACCGCTTACGCGCCCCCACCCCTCCACACCACGCCCACCCACTCATCGTACACTAATAAGGTGATAAGATTACCTCATCATGACACTGGTGTGAATCAGCATCAGGAACTCACCTTCACCTGCATCAAGGTGCCCACCCTCACCCACCCTACCTGGCAGCCACGCACCTGCGTATTATACCACCTGACAGGAGAAATCACACACACACGGGATGACACGGTAGAACACAGTGCTTGTAAGGTAAATAGAAGCCAGCTTTAATGGGTCCCAACCTTAAACTATTAGGACTGAGGCCCATTAGTATTGAGAGCCGTCAGGATTGGGACTCATTAAGACTGAGGCCTATTAAGACTGGAACCATTAGGCCTGTGGTATCTTTGGACTGAGGCTCATTAGGACTGAGAACCATTGGAAATGTGACCCATTAGAATTGGGGCCCATTAAAACTGGGACCCAATAGGACTGGGCCCCATTAGGAATAGGGCACATTAGGACAGGGGTTCATTTGATAAGATGCCCACCTAGTAAAAGTGCAAAAGAGGGCATGCAAGATTATTCTCTCCCCTTCCTACTCCACATATCAAGAAGCGCTCAACACACTGACCCTTTCGACTCTCACTGACCATCACCACGACCTCATCTGCAAATTTGGTAGAAGCTTCTACACCATCCTCGACACCGGCTCCTACTACTACCTGAGATCCCTAGCCTGAGAATTGCTGTTCGACACCACAACCCCATCCAGCCCATACGTGCACGAACTGATCGGTATAAGAACAGCCCAGTCCCAACCATTGTAAAAATTATCAGTAACTTGTAATAAACCAGTGTATTCACTCCCAGTAAATACTACTTCTTGCACTGTCACTATGTTGAAATGCACTGTAGTTTGAGCTTTTCCCCATCTAGTTATTATATATCTTATTTGCATCACTTATGTTACTTGTATATTATTTGTAATTCGAAACCCATTCTCCAAATATGTAACTGTATATTTTCAGCCTTCTGGCTGCCAAGCTCTTTCAATAAACCGTTAATTATTATTATTATTATTATTATTATTATTATTATTATTATTATTATTACACTTAATTCTACCAGTTGAATCACAGGTGATGGCTGTCAGCCAGGGTAGCTGAACACCAACTCAAAACCAGGGTTCGACTCCCTAATGAGAAAAATGTCCAATAAACAACATTTCAGGTCGAGTTGTTTACATATAGAATGGGGGACGGCCATCTTGTTTCCCTTTTTCACCGGGGGATTCTGCCGGCCGGTGTCACGACATGGCCGCCGGAGCCTATATAGCCCCTTTGTTACTACTGCTGCCGGATACACCTGTGTTGTAACCATAGGTGTATCCGGCACCTATACACACCCGCCTCGAAGTCAGGTGTAACCACCACCTGTACACGCCTGTACATCACACAACACAACACCTTCCACACTCCCAACCAAACTTAAAGCAATTATTATATATCTATAGTGTAACTAACTACACATTACAATGCACTGAAATAATGAAACAAAAATATATTCAGAATCTAAGAGAAGTATAGGAGAATAATCCTTAAATACAAACTCTATAAAACTTAATCTTGGTTACACCGCATTTTTTTCAGTAAGACAATATATGTAATTACATTGGGCAGTCCATTACCACAAATTACACTGATAAACGGTACGTAATGGATACTGAATTACAAGTCTCATAACTAAGTCTGGCTAAACCAGTGGTAGACATTGTTTAGACATGAGCCAGTTGACCGCTGAGGTGAACATTAAACTAGTATGATTAAAATAGTAACCAATGATTTGAAGATTAATTAATGTAAATGTGAAATACCTAAGAGAATAGCAAATAAATAAAATACACCAACGAGATAAATAAATAAGAATGAATGGAAAATTATTGAACAATAAAATGAAAATAAGAAAACGAATAAACAGTAAAATGAAAATAAGTAAGAATAAAAAAAAGAATAACAATTACTACAATAAAACTAAATAAAACAAAATAAACAGAAAAGAATAAAGAAACACAATAAATAAATAACACAGCAACACAAACAACATCATTTACTGTGTTACTTCACATCAACGTGTCCAACATTTGTCTTGACTCCATTTTCGTGAATATAATTAAGTCAAACATCATAACACACATCTCGATAAAAAAAACACACCAACGACAACAATAAATAAATAAACATTAAAAATAAATTCAATATATTTTCCCTAAGATTTTTTTTATTACAAAGTCACGGCAAAAAGTTTGTATACAAATCTTCCTCAACATAATGCGGGGAAGCAGTTCTTTCACCACAGTTATACTCGTAGGTTACACTGTAGAGATCCCCCGTGTTCAGAATACAGAGCCACTTATTGACGGTACAGTTACAGCCACTTATTGACGGTGCAGTTACAGCCACTTATTGACGGTACAGTTACAGCCACTTATTGACGGTGCAGTTACAGCCACTTATTGACGGTACAGTTACAGCCACTTATTGACGGTACAGTTACAGCCACTTATTGACGGTACAGTTACAGCCACTTATTGACGGTGCAGTTACAGCCACTTATTGACGGTGCAGTTACAGCCACTTATTGACGGTACAGTTACAGTCCAAACTCCTTGTACACTTGAGGGCGGTTGACAACATGTGAACGCTGCTTGCATTATAAATTGTCAGAATAAAAAAAAAAAAAAGCTCCGATACTAAGAAAAAACTGAGTAAATTAATGTTAAAATATCAATCTACCTTACCTACATCACCTCCTTAAGTAGATGGTATATTATCCAGCATGTCCAGGGAATATTGTCTAAGATAATACAGTATAATTGGTTATTTTACTTCAATTATGACCTTGTGTGATAATAGGACATAGTACCATAATAAACCTGTTCTCAAACTGTTAAATAACTCAACAAAAATAATAATAATCCATTCTAAACAACGGATTATCAGACGTAGATGTCATAACTCAGCTCATCATTATTATCCATACACTCTCGTGTATAAATTCCACCGTCAAAATTTGTATTGTCGTAAGAAGTTTTACTGTCTGAATGTCTGTCTAATTCTACAAAAACTCTCCGTTAGTATCCGTCTATTTCCTCTGTTACCTCATCACTTAAGAGTATTACAAAATATTACCACTTACTGTAACACTTGATGTGCATACTCATATTTATAATCCTGTGTATTTTGTAACTGAAAGAAATTACAGTTACAGGAATATTTAGTTACTCTTGCGGTATACAAAATCATACATCTATCTATCTATCTACTGTATTTATCTATTTATATCTATTTTATTAACTCGCCTGTACCAATAATCATCAGTTTATTTATCTTAATCTTCTTCCCATTTTGATTTATTCCTCTTAACTATGTATGTATCTACACCCACAAACAAACCTACTATCCACGCCCTACACCCACAAACAAACCTACTATCCACGCCCTACACCCACAAACAAACCTACTATCCACGCCCTACACCCACAAACATACCTACTATCCACGCCCTACACCCACAAACATACCTACTATCCACGCCCCACACCCACAAACATACCTACTATCCACGCCCTACACCCACAAACATACCTACTATCCACGCTCTACACCCACAAACATGCCTACTATCCGCCCTACACAGAGCATGCCTGCTATCCGCCCTACACCCACAAATGAGCCTACTATCCGCCCTACACCCACAGACAAACCTACTGTCTGCCCTCTTACAAACAAACCTACTATATAGCCCTACACAAACCAGGCCTACTGTCCCCTTCACCCCACAAGCAAACACTGTCACACTTCTTTAAAAACATACCTACTATCACACTTTAGGCAAACCTGCCATCCCTACACCCACAAACAAACCTATATCACACTTGCCCCATTGACCTATATCACGCCTACACAAACCTGCCCCTATCTGCCTACCCCAACAAACCTACTATCCACTTTCTGCCCACAAACATACCTCTATACATACAGCCAGAAACAAACTTATCGCCCTACACCCACAAACAAACCTACTATCCACGCCCTACACCCACAAACAAACCAACTATCCACTCCCTACACCAACAAACAAACCTACTATCCACTCCCTACACCCACAAACAAACCTACCATCCATGCCTACACCCACAAACAAACCTACTATCACGCCCCACACCCACAAACAAACCTTCTATCCACGCCCTACACCCACAAACAAACCAACTATCCACTCCCTACACCAACAAACAAACCTACTATCCACGCCCTACACCCACAAACAAACCTACTATCCACGCCCTACACCCACAAACAAACCTACTATCCACGCCCCACACCCACAAACAAACCTACTATCCACGCCCCACACCCACAAACAAACCTACTATCCACGCCCCATCACAGGAAACAGGTAAAACATTTCTGTGATCGTTCTTCAATAATTAATTTCATACGCCAACCTTACCTGCATTTATCTCAATTACAGTATAAAATTTTAGTGTTAATTTCAGCATCGGAATCAATCAATCAATCAATCAATCAATCAATTAATCAATCAATCAATCAATCTCTCTCTCTCTCCCTCCCTCCCTAGATGGAAAATTTCATGACGTAAAATCCGATGAAAACTCTTCCCTGTTTATACGTGTTGCTTCGAGGTTTTGTTTTCACGTTAACCTCATGTTTCGTTTCGATAAATGACACATATCACAGGAGGTGAACTACAAACTGACCTTTGACCTGACACCGACGACCGACCGACGGAAGATGGGGCTTCGGGTTTAGTCGTATCCATTTGAGAGTTTTATGAATGTGAAGCCCCGAATTAGTCAACAAACCCTACAGCTCAATTTGGATTCGAACTTGTGCATCTTGTTCTTGAATCAGAACCTTATCTCACACATATATAGGGGTTAGGTTAGGTTGGGTTGGGTTAGGTTGGGTTGGGTTAGGTTAGATTGGGTTAGGTTAGGTGAGCCGTGTCCATCACAACCAGACAATTATCCTCGTCCATCAGATCTTCCCTTTAACAAATCCTCAACATAAAAGACAAATTCACCTCCATGTGTTAAAATCTTACTACACTACATTACCGTCACCACTATACCAAACTTGTGTAATATTAACACACTAATACACTATTAAGACATCACCAAATCCATCAATAAACAGTACATCTTCCTTTACACTTGATTAGAAAGAAAAACAAGAAAATATGCCCAGAATCTCAAATTCATTCACTAACATTACGAAAAATTACAAGAGTTAAGAGTCAAAGCAAGATATGTACTGTACGCAATGTTGATGTTATTTTGTTCGCCATCATTGTGTCCTAAAGTTAATCTGTTTTGTGAAGTAAATCCTCGGACTTGGGAACAAATCATCATGTGTACCTTTGAGTATTAAGGTCTTGATCCATTTCCTTGATGTCTACCGTTTGGAACAGGTAACACCACCACAATTGTTTTAACCAAGACGAAAACGGACGAAAAAAAAAAGCTTCTACAAATATCAAGTATTAATTTTCTCTCTTTACAGGATCTAATACTCTTGGAAATGTGTTTAAATTAATCTGATTTGTTTTCATTTATTGTCGATCCTTTATAAGAGGACTCGTGGATCCCCGAGCCTAGCCGGCCATTTTGTTTACATTTTTCGGTCGCTCTAAAATACCATTAAAACAATATTGAGTATAAACGTTTGGCTCAACTGATGATCTCAAACATGTCCCAACATTTTTTTGCCTTAACTCCACATTCTGTAACTCATTTAGGTAGATGTCCCTCACTACACATACACTGGACTATGTGTAATGTTGCAGCTAATGTGTTATCAAGATATTGCACATTATAAGTTCATGTGTGGTCATTATTATATCAAACGGAGGAATTTTAAAGAGCTATTACACCACCTGTATCATTAGTTGTCGCCAGGTGAAGGAATGTTTAGGTAGATTATATTTTATTTACTGTAATTAAAGTTTCAATACCTAAGACGTTCCACTATAAGAGTCTTTCAACCTCAGGTAAGGTCTAAAGACTTTCTACTCTAGGTCTTACACCCTGGAGTAGCTGTATCGTCCACATAGGTAATTACTCCACAAGGAACTACAAGTTACACCTTGATGTAATACTTCATTTATTGCCAAACTTTATAGGAAAATATTTTTTCACAAAGAATTTCAAGTTACAATTTCACATAACAAGTCACATTACAAACGTTCCTTCGGCTTACAGTTAAACTTTGCAATGTCAAGATATTTTTTTCACTGCAGAGGAAAGTATCCGTCATCACCACACATACACACACACACACAAAGACAGAACTCCTGTATCCAGATTCTCAAAAGTTTATAAATTAAATTCTTCCCTAAAATTAAACAGACAATACATCTATTTATCATAGAGTATGTGAACAATATCGACGCCATATTGGTTACCATCTTTGAGTCATATAATTAGTTAGCTACATAGTGTTAATTATTTAGTTAAATAGGAAAAAATAATCTACTAGTGTGTGTTGTGACCAAAATATATCAACATTGTATTTACTTTCTCCTCCAGGGGGCACTAAGTCTAGAAAAATGACACAATTGACATCTACATAAAGTGACTGATCAAGGGTAGATATTGGCTACCTTTTGTGTTACTTTGAGGTCGTAAGAACACACAGAGCTGCTCTTAAGGATGTTTACCACAATACACCTCAACCAGTTTCTCATTCACTAAGGTCAAACAATAAATCTGGTTCACAAGATACACCGTAAATTTTATTAGAATACAATAATCAATTACTGTATTATTGTAATGAGGCGAATAGTCTTATGGTGTTAAGATGTGTTCTTAAGCCACGAAGGTAAACAAAAGGTATTCAATATCTGCCTTGGTTGACGATGATCTGTAGACGTTAGCAAGTCCTCCTCCTCCTGCTCTCGAGTAAGGTAAGGAAGGCCTCACCTGACCAAAATTGTTAATTAAGATAGATTACCTGAAGATTAACCCTCCCAGCTTATTTCAACTATTGATTAACCTAACGCTACTTGGGAAGTTAAGTTAGGTTAGGTTAGGTTAGGGTAGGGTAGGGTAGGGTAGGGTAGGGTAGGGTAGGGTAGGGTAGGTCAGGTCAGGTCAGGTCAGGCAGTGCCAGTGTAGTTAATCTTGAGGTTAAATAAACTAGAGGCTAATCTTCACATGAGCCAGTAAGACACTTTGACGGAGGCGGTTACGTACAACAGGAAAGCTCTGATAACATATAATGTACAGTATATACTGTTTAAGTTGCGTCAGCAGCTCTATACACCACTTATTGACTTACTCATTCACTGCCGTAGAAATATTTACTTCTCTAACAGTTTTCTATATGGTTCCCAGTCATTATAATACGACCTTGTAAAATCAAATGATCTAAATTAAACTAAACTTATCCAAATTAAACTTATTAGCTAACAAATCCTTCTAAAACACAATATATGCAAATCAAAAGTTCTAAATTCAACTTAACTTATCGTAATATAACTATTATAACTAAACCATTTTAATTAAACCTAACCTAAACACCTCAAGTGCCACAAACAGAAGGAAAAAACACCTTAATATTATCGTGTAGGAGGCCCCTGTAACCCACTAACTCCAGGTAATGCATCTATATCAATCTACCTGCGTTAGAAGCTCTATACGTGGCTATGATCGTTACCCACTGCTGGAGAACATTTGTACTTCTATAATTACCCTGGAGAAACAATGCACCAATTTACGATTTATTTATTTTATTTTTCATTTATTTGTTATTCTTGGTCCATACTGTAAACATCGCCCGCTTGTGAGTCCCGTCAGCCATTTTGTTCTAACTTTCGGGGATTCTAAAATAAGCTATAAATAAATAAATAAATAAATAAATAAAACAAGCATCTTTTGTTTTTCTAACCCATGAGCTGTGAGTCTTCATTACATACTTCAACATTACTGTAAACTAAGGCTAGAGAGGGTGTGTACAGTACTAGTGGAGTCAAGACTAGAAGGTATTTCAAATCCATAAAGGGTTTTACAAGTGGAGAGTCTTACAAGTGGAGGGTCTTACAGGTGGAGAGTCTTACAAGTGGAGGGTCTTACAGGTGGAGGATTTTAATAAGGATAAATACAGCAAGTCTTACAGTTGAATCAGCCAAGTCGAGGAAAACTCTTAAGAGTCACGTAACTTCTACCTGGTGTTACCTGTAATCAAGCTAAGGTATATGTAAGAAGAATATTATCTCGTTACTATCCATTCCTCTTCCACTATCCTGCGAGGTGGTGTATTAATAGGCACAGATACTCATGATAAAGAAGGAATAAAAAGAAAGACGCAAGATACCTATAAAATGCGACAGAATATACCCACACATGCGTAATCCTAACCCATCCCAACCCAACCCAACCCTATCCTACCCCCAGCTTCACCACAGTACACAAAGTCATTCTTGGTATCAGAATGACGCCTAAACACCCTGTATCGCCTAAGACACATTTGAATCGGATGGTTCGTTGACGGTTTTATTTCTTCGGTATAAACCAGAGAAGCAATTAGTTCGTGGGAACAGTGAGTCAAAATACTTCATATCAGCTTCGTTTACGACCTCCAGCTGATATTTACTTCTGTTGTCTATATCAATCACATTTTATAATGAAAACAAAAATATGGTTAGTTACTTAAAAATGAAAAAAACATCATACTTAGATACTTAAGAGTGAGGAAAAAAGATACTTAAGATACTTAAAAATAAAAACACTCTTTGATACTTAAATTAGGACAAAATAAACGGACATAAAGATTTAACTATGAGCGGTGGATATTACGACATGTACCGGCTATCAATACAGAGGCGCTATTTAGCCGTGAAGTTCTCTCAGAAACTCAACAAGACAATATGTGGTCACGTAAAAATTTCAGGTTAATTTTTAACACCATCCGTCATTTTAAACCTTGGCACCTGTAGATTAAGAAAATATATGGTGATATTTTTCTGATGGGATAAAGGTCGTATTTGTCCAGAGAAGTAAGAGAGGAAAAAATCACTTGAGAGGCATGACGCACAGAGTGTCTAAGGTGATAAAAGATCATATACTACCATTTGGGTTTTCAAATTAAGTTCATTACATAAAATATCAAACTCATAAAGATTACAAAAGAACAGAACATCATGAGCTCTCTACAGCTATTGTCAGCCGTCAATATGCTGATGTACAGAAGCTACACAATGTTATTGGTGACTGTAATCCCAGGAAAATGATGCTCTTTTAAACTTGGTAACTGGAGCTGTAATGCCAGAAAATGCCAAATATGACAATCTATGTGCAGATGAAGTTGGAAGACAAAATTATGAAAATTTTGTCAAGAAACGTATTGTTGGTCCATTGAGCATCTGGGAAAAGATGTCCAAGGTTAATCTTCTGTCGTGGAAAGCAGCAAATAAGACTTCAACCATCAAATTGCTATCACAAGTTATAGAACTTAAGCAGGACATACAGTATATGCATCACAGAAGGGCAGCACTGTACATATCAAGTCACCAGACACTGATGTGTTTGGTATATTAAAGCAGCCTCAACTTGGAGAAAATACAAGTATGAAAACAGGAACTGGTGAGCGACGACACATTGGGCAGAGAGTCTTACAGGTTTCCATGCCTTCACAGGATCTGACTGCATTGGAAAATTTGTTGGCAAAAGAAAGAAAGCATGTTGGAGCACTTTGATGAAATCTAACACAAAAGTCCTAGATGCATTCAAGATGCTGAGTAGACCAAATGCCCTCCAGCAGACATGTTTATTGGTCTAAAGGAATTTGCATTTAAGCTCTACTGTCCACGAATGACTTTCACTAAACTGTCATAACTTAGATGGCATCTCTTCAAGAAAACGCAGGCAGAAGCTGGAGAACTACCAGCGACTGCAGCAACTCTAAAGTATCATATATTGAGAGGAAGGTATCAAGCTCTTCTGTGGTCTTGTGATGCAGACAGTGAAATGCTTTCACAATTAGAGCATGGCTGGAAGATTGACAATGACTGTTTTATACTAGTAATATCAGACCAACCACCAGCTCCAGAAGCAATCACAGAACTTGTTAAATGTGGATGTGGCGTCAGGAAATGTGGATCATTGTCATGTTCATACAGAAAGAATCAGAAAGAATAGCATGACATGCACCGAGATGTGTAACTGTCACAGATGATGAGAATATTTGATTGATTTGATGAAACTTTAATATAATACTACATGTTCATAGGTTATTAGTCATGTTTTAAGTTAATTAGGACTTAATGGTAATACATTTGTGGTTCATTACGCCGCTCTTTAATAAAACTTCTTTAAAGGCATAAAACTTATAATAAACCGTTCAGAAAAAATGACACCACAGTTCCTTAACATAGTTTATAAGGATTATTATAATGTATGGTGTCAAAAATTAACAGGAAATTTTTACGGGATTACTTAAGCTCCTACACTAAAACCTGCCGACCTAACCTAACCTTTTTTACCCACCTCTACCTACTTACCTAACCTGACATAATCTAACCTAACCTGACGTAATCTGACCTAACCTGACATAATCTAACCTAACCTGACATAATCAAACCTAACCTGACATAATCTAACCTAACCTGACATAATCTAACCTAACCTGACGTAATCTGACCTAACCTGACATAATCTAACCTAACCTGACGTAATCTGACCTAACCTGACATAATCTAACCTAACATGACGTAATCTAACCTAACCTGAGATAATCTAACCTAACCTGACATAATCTAACCTAACCTGACATAATCTAACCTAACCTGACGTAATCTGACCTAACCTGACATAATCTAACCTAACCTGACATAATCTAACCTAACCTCCCCGTCTGACATAAGCTAACCTAATCAAACCTAACTTTCCCACCTACCTAACATAACCTATCTACTTATTACCTACCTAACCTAACTTAACCCAACCTGACATAATCTAACCTAACCTATTGAAACTTAACTTAACCACCTACCTCATCTAACACCACTTTGTAATCTCTCTGTGCTACAACTGACAGGATGAGTATGGGGGGCACAATAAACTAGCCTCTAAGTGGCAAAATTAACAAAACTAACCTAACCTAACCCAACCTGACTTAACCTAACCTGATCTGATCTATCCAACTTAAAAAACTTAGAATATATAATAAAGCCGTTAGGTTAATTTAGGCTTAATATGGTTGATTCATATTTTGTTTTGACAGAAATTCCCGGCAAAATAACGTATCTATATTGAGAACCACCGCCATGTTGGTTCCACGTTAACAAGACACGGATACACTACAGAATAACCCGCGTTCGTTTAACCTCAATTACTACAGTTTACTTTATAATCTTATTTCACAATCTTCACTACATCTCGCTTCACAATCTTCACTGCATCTCACTTCACAATCTTCAGCCAGGTGAGGCTTATGGATCGGGCTTTTTGTGCGAGAGATAGGAAACGTAGGACTAGGGTATGTTTTCCTGGGGCTGGGATAGGGCATGTAGCCGAGAGGTTAGACAGAGTTTTGTCAGGGGAGGGTACCAATCCAGTAGTGTGTCTTAGTGTGGGGGGAAACGATATAGGTAAGGTTAGGAGTAAGGAACTTTTCAAGAGGTATAGGGAGGCGCTGGGGAAGATTAGAGATAGGGGAGGGGTCCTGATAGTATGTGGTGTCTTGCCTAGAAGAGGGGTTGGTCGTGAATGGCTGTCCAGGGCAATTGCTATTAATTGCCGACTGGAAAAACATTGTGCAAACAATGGTTGGGCATTCATTGATGACGGGCAACGATTTTATGGCAACGACTACCTGTACTGTCGCGACGGAGTACACTTGTCTCGTGAGGGGGTAAAGACGTTGTCTGCATCCCTGGAGCGTGAAATTGTCACTCCGAAGGGGGGGTTTCGCCAGTAGAGAGGGTCGGGGAAAATGGGAGTCAAAAAACAAGCAGGTCCTGGGAAGTAGTGAAACAGAAGTAGATAATGCTGAAAATATAGTTAGTCATAAATCAAACATCAAAGTAATAAATGTAAAACAGATAGAACGTGAAGAAATATATTGAGTGTTTATTATATCAATAGTAGAAGCCTGTGTAACAAAATGGACCAGCTCAGGCCATTGTTAGTGGAAGAGAACATAGATATAATTGCAATAACGGAAACATGGATAAATTCAAACAGCAAGCATTTTTTAGCAGAATTTCATATTCCAGGATATAACCTATTTAAATTTGACAGAGTAGGAAGGAGAGGTGGCGGTGTAGCAGTGTATATCAGGGTGTCATTAAAATGCTGCAATAAATCAAACATTAAAACAAATAGCGACAATGAAAGTATTTGGGTAGAGATTGGTGAGGGCAGTGAATCCGTAGTCATTGGTGTTATATATAGACTACCTAATTTGAGTAGGAACGATGGTAAATTGCTATGGGAGGAAATAAAGAAGGCATCTGATAGAAACAATGTATGTATTCTAGGCGATTTCAACTTTTCAGGCATAGATTGGAAAATCAACTTAGCGATAATGAATCTGAAGATTTTATAGAAGTAGTACAGGATAGTTTTATATATAAATTTATAAACTTGCCCACTAGAGGAAATAATATCCTCGATTTAGTTCTCAGTAATAATGAAAATCTAGTAAAAGATGTTGGGATTGGAGACGAACTAGGAAACAGTGATCATAAAGCCATATAATTTAACATAATATGGGATGGCAGGAAGAAGGAAAATTCGGCCTTGATCCCGGATTTTAGGAATGCTAATTACGGTAGCATAAGGAGAGACCTAAGGGATGACCCTATGGTCAAAAGATTAATCCCCCCCACACCTCCGGAAACTGTCAACTTAGGACGGGATAACCCCGAATTTAATTTAGCAGCTACTTATGAACAATTTATTGCAACAATCAATAATGCCCAAAATAAACACATCCTTAAAAGAAAATTCAGATCGATACGGAACCAACCAAAATGGATGAATAAAAGACTCTTAGATCTTCTAGGGAAAAAGAAAGGAGTATATAGAAAAGTTAAGAAAGGCGAAAATCACTTACTTGGTTA
>NW_024746998.1:0-4799 GCF_018991925.1 Homarus americanus
AGATTTTCTAATTTTCGGGAAATTAGATTATCGACTTTTGGGGAAGTAGATTTCTCGGAAATATTACCTAATTTTGGGAAGTAGATTATCATAGAAAACGGAAATTTGTATCAAAAAATGGGAAATATCTACTTTCCGAAAGTTATTAGATAAACCAAATTTGCTGAAAATAGATTATCATAGAAAACGGGAATTTGTATCATAAAAAATGGGAAAAATCTACTTCCGGGAAAGTTAAGATAACCAAATTTGCCGAAAATAGATTATCATAGAAAAGCGGAAATTTGGTATCATAAAAAATGGGAAATATCTACTTTCCGCGAAAGTTGGTTAGATAAACCAACTTTGCCGGAAAATAGATTATCAGAAAACGGGAAATTTGTATCATAAAAATGGGAATATTTACTTTCCGGGAAAGTTGTTAGATAAACAACTTCCCGAAAATAGATTATCATAGAAAACGGGAAATTTGTATCATAAAAATGGGAAATATCTACTTTCACGGAAAGTTATCTGGTTTCGAAAGTAGATAGATTTCTAATTTTCGGAAATTAGATTATCGACTTTTGGGGAAGTAGATTTCGTATTTTCGGGAAATATTACCTTAATTTTGGGAAGTAGATTATCACAGAAAACGGGAAATTTGTATCACAAAAATGGGAAATATCTACTTCCGGGAAAGTTGGTTAGATAACCATTCTTGCCGGAAAACAGATTATCATGGTGAGAGAACGGGAAATTTGTATCATAAAAAATGGGAATATCTACTTTCCGGGAAAGTTGGTTGATAACCAAATTTGCGGAAAATAGATTATCATAGAAAGCGGAAATTTGTATCATAAAGAATGAAATATCTACTTTCCGGGAAAGTTAGTTGGATAACCAAATTTGCCGAAAATAGATTATCATAGAAAGCGGGAAATTTGTATCATAAAAATGGAATATTCACTTTCCGGGAAAGTAAGATAACCAACTTCCCGAAAATAGATTATATAGAAAACGGGAAATTTGTATCATAAAAATGGGAATATCTACTTTCCGGGAAAGTTGTTTAGATAACCAACTTCTCCGAAAATAGATTATCATAGAAAACGGGAAATTTGTATCATAAAAATGTGGGAAATATCTTCACGGAAAGTTGGTTATCTGGTTTCGAAAAGTAGATGATTTTCTAATTTTCGGAAATTAGATTATCGACTTTTGGGGAAGTAGTTTTCGTATTTTTCGGGGAAATATTACCTAATTTTTGGGAAGTAGATTATCATAGAAAACGGGAAATTTGTATCACAAAAATGGGAAATATTTACTTTCCGGGAAGTTGGTTAGATAACCAAATTTGCCGAAAATAGATTATCATAGAAAAACGGAAATTTGTATCATAAAAAATGGGAAATATCTACTTTCCGAAAGTTGTTAGATAAACCAAATTTGCGAAAATAGATTATCACAGAAAGCGGGAAATTTGTATCATAAAGAATGGGAAATATTTACTTTTCCGCGAAAGTTGGGTTAGATAACCAACTTTCCCGAAAAATAGATTATCATAGAAAACGGGAAATTTGTATCATAAAATGGGAAATATCTACTTTCACGGAAAGTTGGTTATCTGCTCGGAAAGTAGATAGATTTTCTTAATTTTCGAAATTAGATTATCGACTTTTTGGGGAAGTAGATTTTCGTATTTTAGGTGAAATATTACCTAATTTTGGGAAGTAGATTATCATAGAAAACGGGAATAATACAAAAAATGGGAAATATCTACTTTCCGGGAAAGTTGTTAGATAAACAAATTTGCCGAAAATAGATTATCATAGAAAACGGGAAATTTGTATCATAAAAAATGGGAAATATCTACTTTCCGGGAAAGTTGGTTAGATAAACCAAATTTGCCGAAAATGATTATCACAGAAAGCGAAATTTGTATTATAAGAATGGAAATATCTACCGGAAAGTTGATAGATAACCAACTTTCCGTGTTTGAAATTTGTATCATAAAAATGGGAATATCTATTTCCGCGAAAGTTGGTTAGATAAACAACTTCCCGGAAAATAGATTATCATAGAAAACGGAAATTTGTATCATAAAAATGGGAAATATCTACTTCACGGAAAGTTGGTTATCTGTTTCCTGAAAAGTAGATAGATTTTCTAATTTTCGGGAAATTAGATTATCGACTTTTTGGGGAAGTAGATTTTGTGGTATTTTCAAATATACTTAATTTTGGGAAGTAGATTATCATAGAAAACGGGAAATTTGTATCACAAAAATGGGAAATATCTACTTTCCGGGAAAGTTGGTTAGATAAATCAAATTTCCTAAAATTGATTATCATAGAAAACGGAAATTTGTATCAAAAAATGGGAAATATCTACTTTCCGGGAAAGTTGATAGGATAACCAAATTTGCCGAAAATAGATTATCATAGAAAACGGAAAATTTGTATCATAAAAATGGGAAATATCTACTTTCCGGGAAGTTGGTTAGATAACCAAATTTGCCGGTACATTATCATAGAAAGCGGGAAATTTGTATCATAAAGAATGGGGAAATATTCTACTTTCCGCGAAAGTTGGTTAGAAACCAACTTTCCCTGAAAAAATAGATTATCATAGAAAACGGAATTTGTATCATAAAAATGGGGAAATATCTACTTTCCGAAAGTTGGTTAGATAACCAACTTTCCCGAAAAAGATTATCATAGAAACGGGAAATTTGTATCATAAATAATGGGAAATATCTACTTTCACGGAAAGTTGGTTATTCGGTTCCCGAAAAAGTAGATAGATTTTTTAATTTTCGGGAAATTAGATTATCGACTTTTGGAAGTAGATTTTCGTATTTTCGGGGAAAATATTACCAATTTGGGGAAGTAGATTATCAGAGAAACGGGAAATTTCTATCACAAAATGGAAATATCTACTTTCCGGGAAAGTTGAAGGGATAACCAAATTTGCCGAAAATAGATTATCATAGAAAACGGAAATTTGTATCATAAAAAATGGGAAATATCTACTTCTTTCCGGGAAAGTTGGTTAGATAACCAAATTTACGAAAATAGATTATCATAGAAATGGGAAATTTGTATCATAAAAAATGGGAAATATCTACTTTCCGGGAAAGTTGATGAGATAACCAAATTTGCCGAAAATAGATTATCATCAGAAAGCGAAATTTGTATCATAAAGAATGGGAATATTCACTTTCCGCGAAAGTTGGAGAGATAACCAACTTCCCGAAAATAGATTATCACAGAAAACGGGGAAATTTGTATCATAAAAATGGAATATCTTCCGGAAAGTTGTTAGATAAACCAACTTTCCCGAAAATAGATTATCATAGAAAGTGGAAATTTGTATCATAAAAAATGGGAAAGATCACCACGAAAGTTGGTTATCTGGTTTGAGATTTTTAATTTTTTGAAATTAGATTATCGACTTTGGGGAAGTAGATTTTCGTATTGGGAAATATACCTGAATGGGAAGTAGATTATCATAGAAAACGGGGAAATTTGTATCACAAAAAATACAAATATCTACTTTCCGGGAAAGTTAGATAACCAAATTTGCCAAAAATAGATTATCATGGAAAACGGGAAATTTGTATCATAAAAATGGGAAATATCTACTTTCCGAAAGTTGGTTAGATAACAAAATTCTGCTGGAAACAGATAATCATAGAAAGTGGAAATTTGTATCATAAAGAATGGAATATTCCATTTCCGCGAAAGTTGTTGATAACCAACTTTTCCGAAAATAGGATTATCATAGAAAACGGAAATTTTGTATCATAAAAAATGGAAATATCTATTCACTGAAAGTTGGTTATTTGGTTTCGAAAAGTAGATAGATTTTCTAATTTTCGAAAAGATTATCGACTTTTTGGGGAAGTAGATTTTTCTATTTTGGAAATATTACCTAATTTTGGGAAGTAGATTATCATAGAAAACGGAAATTTGTATCACAAAAAATGGGAAATATCTACTTTATTGAAAGTTGATTAGATAACCAAATTTGCCGAAAATAGATTATCATAGAAAACGGGAAATTTGTATCATAAAAAATGGGAAATATCTACTTCCGAAAGTTGGTTAGATAAACAAATTCCGAAAATAGATTATCATAGAAAACGGGAAATTTGTATCATAAAAATGAAATATCTACTTTCCGGGAAAGTTGAAGTTGGATAACTAAAGTCGAAAATAGATTCTCAGGAAAGTGAAATTTGTATATAAAGAATGGAATATCTACTTCATGAAAGTTGGTTAGATAACCAACTTTCCTGGGAAAATAGATTTATCAAGAAACGAATTGATTATAATAAAAAATAAATATTCACTTTACCGAAAGTTATTAGATAAATCAAATTTGCCGAAAATAGATTATCATAGAAAACGGGAAATTTGTAACATAAAAAATGGGAAATATCTACTTTCCGAAAGTTGGTTAGATAACCAAATTTGCCGGTAAAGATTATCATAGAAAGGGGAAATTTGTATCATAAAGATGGAAGTGATCTATTTTCATGGAAAGTTGTTAGATAACCAACTTTCCTGAAAATAGATTATCATAGAAAACGGAAATTTGTATCATAACAATGTGGGATGATTTACTTTCCGGGAAAGTTGTTAGATAACCACCCTTCTGAAAAATAGATTTTATCATAGAAACGGAAATTTGTATCATAAAAATGGGAAATATCCACTTTCACGAAAGTTGGTTATTTTGGTTTCCGAAAAGTAGATAGATTTTCAATTTCGGAAATTGATTATCGACTTTGGGGAAGTAGATTGCATTTTGTA
>NW_024746999.1:0-7329 GCF_018991925.1 Homarus americanus
CCTTTGTTATACTCGATCAGGGGACTTTGTTATACTCTATCAGGGGACTTTGCTATACTCGATCAGGGGGCTTTGTTATTGTCGATTAGGGAACTTTATTTTGCTCGATCAGGTGACTTTGTTATACTCGATCAGCGGACTTTGTTATACTCGATGAGGGGCCTTTGTTATACCCGATCAGGAGATTTTGCTATCCTCGATCAGGGGACATTGTTATACTCTATGAGGGGGCTTTGTAATACTCGATCAGGGAACTTGGTTATACTCGGTGAGGGGACTTTGTTATACTCGATCAGGGGACTTTGTTATACTCGATGAGGGGGCTTTGTTATACACGATCAGGGGGCTTTGTTATACTTGATCAGAGGCCTTTGTTTTATTCGTTCAAGGGACTTTTTTATACTCGATCAGGGGACTTTGTTATACTCGATTAGGGGACTTTGTTAAACTCGATGAGGGCCTTTGTTATACTCGACCAGGGGACTTTGTTATACTCGATCAGGGGCCTTTGTTAAACTCGATCAGGGGCCTTTGTTATACTCGATCAGGGGATTTTGTTATTCTCGATCAGGGGACTTTGTTATACTCGTTCAGGGGACTTTGTTATACTTGATCAGGGGACTTTGTTATACTCGATGAGGAGCCTTTGTTATACTCGACCAGGGGACTTTGTTATAAACGTTCAGGGGACTTTGTTCTACTCGATCAGGGGACTTTGTTATACTCGATCAGGGGACTTTGTTATACTCGACCATGGGAGTTTGTTATACTCGACCAGGGGACTTTGTTATACTCGATGAGGGGCCTTTGTTAAACTCGATGAGGGGCCTTTGTTTTACTCGATCAGGGGACTTTGTTATACTCTATCAGGGGACCTTGCTATACTCGATCAGGGGGCTTTGTTATAGTCGATTAGGGAAATTTGTTTTGCTCGATCAGGTGACGTTGTTATACTCGATCAGCGGACTTTGTTATACTCGATGAGGGGCCTTTGTTATACTTGATCAGGGGACTTTGTTATGCTCGATGAGGGGGCTTTGTTATACACGATCAGGGGGCTTTGTTATACTTGATGAGGGGCCTTTGTTTTAATCGTTCAAGGGACTTTTCTATACTCGATCAGGGGACTTTGTTATACTCGATGAGGGGGCTTTGTTAAACTCGATGAGGGGGCTTTGTTAAACTCGATGAGGGGCCTTTGTTATACTCGATCAGGGGACATTGTTATACTCTATGAGGGGCTTTGTTATACTCTCTCAGGGGACTTTGTTATACTCTCTCAGGGGACTTTATTATACTCTATCAGGGGACTTTGTTATACTCGATCAGGGGGCTTTATTATACTCGATCAGGGAAGTTTTTTATACTCGATCAGGGGCCAATGTTATAATCGTTCAGGGGACTTTGTTATACTCGATCAGAGGACTTTGTTATACTCGATCAGGGGACTTTGTTATACTCGACCAGGGGAGTTTGATATACTCGTCCAGGGGACTTTGTTCTACTCGATGAGGGGCCTTTGTTAAACTCGATCAGGGGCCTTTGTTATACTCGATCAGGGGACTTTGTTATACTCGATCAGGGGCCTTTGTTAAACTCGATCAGGGGCCTTTGATATACTCGATCAGGGGACTTTTTATACTCTATCAAGAGACTTTGTTACACTCGATCACGGCGCTTTGTTATACTCGATCAGGGAACTTTGTTACAATCGTTCAAGGGACTTTGTTATACTCGATCAGGGGCCTTTGTTATAATCGTTCAGGAGACTTTGTTATACTCGATTAGGGGACTTTGTTATACTCGATCAGGGGACTTTGTTATACTCGACCAGTGGAGTTTGATATACTCGATCAGGGGACTTTGTTATACTCGATCAGGGGACTTTGTTATACTCGACCAGGTGAGTTTGATATACTCGACCAGGGGACTTTGTTATACTCAATCAGGGGACTTTTTATACTCTATCAGGAGACTTTGTTATACACGATCAGGGGCTTTGTTATACTTGATCAGTGGCCTTTGTTATGATCGTTCAAGGGACTTTGTTATGCTCGATCAGGGGCCTTTGTTATAATCGTTCAGGGGATTTGTTATACTCGATCAGGGGACTTTGTTATACTCGATCAGGGGACTTTGTTATACTCAACCAGGGTTCTTTGTTATACTTGACCAGGGGAGTTTGTTATACTCGACCAGGGGACTTTGTTATACTCGATGACGGGCCTTTGTTAAACTCTATGAGGGACCTTTGTTATACTCGACCAGGGGACTTTGTTTCACTTGATCAGGGGCCTTTGTTAAACTCGATCAGGGGCCATAGTTATACTCGATCAGGGGACTTTGTTATACTCTATCAGGGGACTTTGTTATACTCGACCAGGTGAGTTTGTTATACTCGACCAGGGGACTTTGTTATACTCGATCAGGGCCCTTTGTTAAACTCGATGAGGGGCCTTTGTTATACTCGATCAGGGGACTTTGTTATACTCGATCAGGGGACTTTGTTATATTTGATCAGCGGACTTTGTTATACTCGATCAGGGACGTTGTTATACTCGATGAGGGGCCTTTGTTATACTCGATTAGGGGCCTTTGTTATACTCCATCAGGGGACTTTGTTATACTCGACCAGGGTTCTTTGTTATACCCGATCAGGGGACTTTGCTATACTCGATCAGGGGACATTGTTATACTCTATGAGGGGGGCTTTGTTATACTCGATCAGGGAACTTTGTTATACTCGGTGAGGGGACTTTGTTACACTCGATCAGGTGACTTTGTTATACTCGTTCAGGGGACTTTGTTATACTTGATTAGGGGACTTTGTTATACTCGATGAGGGGGCTTTGTTATACACGATCAGGGGCTTTGTTATACTTGATCAGTGGCCTTTGTTATAATCGTTAAAGGGACTTTGTTATACTCGATCAGGGGACTTTGTTATACTCGATCAGGGGACTTTGTTATACTCGACAAGGGGAGTTTGATATACTCGACCAGGGGACTTTGTTATACTCGATGAGGGGCCTTTGTTAAACTCGATGAGGGGCCTTTGTTATGCTCGACCAGGGGACTCTGTTATACTCGATCAGGGGCCTTTGTTTAACTCGATCAGGTGCCTTTGTTATACTCGATCAGGGGACTTTGTTATACTCTATCAGGAGACTTTGTTATACTCGATCAGGGGGCTTTGTTATACTTGATTAGGGAACTTTGTTATACTCGATTAGGGGCCTTTGTTATAATCGTTCAGGGGACTTTGTTATACTCGATCAGGGGACTTTGTTATGCTCAATGAGGGGCCTTTGTTAAACTCGATGAGGGGCCTTTGTTATACTCGACCAGGGGACTTTGATATACTCGATCTGGGGCCTTTGTTAAACTCGATCAGGGGCCTTTGTTATTCTCCATCAGGGGACTTTCTTATACTCGACCAGGGTTCTTTGTTATACTCGACCAGGGGAGTTTGTTATACTCGACCAGGGACTTTGTTATACTCGACGAGGGGCCTTTGTTACACTCGATGAGGGGCCTTTGTTATACTCGACCAGGGGACTTTGTTATACTCGATGAGGGGCCTTTGTTAAACTCGATGAGGGGCCTTTGTTATACTCTATGAGGCGACTTTGTTATACTCTATCAGGGGACTTTGCTATACTCGATCAGGGGGCTTTGTTATAGTCGATTAGGGAACTTTGTTTTGCTCGATCAGGTGACTTTGTTATACTCGATCAGCGGACTTTGTTATACTCGATGAGTGGCCTTTGTTATACCCGATCAGGAGATTTTGCTATCCTCGATGAGGGGACATTGTTATACTCTATGAGGGGGCTTTGTTATACTCGTTCAGGGAACTTTGGTATACTCGGTGAGGGGACTTTGTTATACTCGATCAGGGGACTTTGTTATACTCGTTCAGGGGACTTTGTTATACTTGATCAGGGGACTTTGTTATGCTCAATGAGGAGACTTTGTTATACACGTTCAGGGGGCTTTGTTATACTTTATCAGGGGCCTTTGTTTTATTCGTTCAAGGGAATTATTTATACTCGATCAGGGGACTTTGTTATACTAGATTAGGGGGCTTTGTTAAACTCGATGAGGGCCTTTGTTATACTCGACCAGGGGACTTTGTTATACTCGATCAGGCGCCTTTGTTAAACTCGATCAGGGGCCTTTGTTATACTCGATCAGGGGATTTTGTTATTCTCGATCAGGGGACTTTTTTATACTCGTTCAGGGGACTTTGTTATACTTGGATCAGGGGACTTTTTGTTACTCGATGAGGAGCCTTTTTGTTATACTCGACCAGGGGATTCTTTGTTATAAACGTTCAGGGGACTTTGCTTATACTCGATCAGGGGCCTTTGTTATAATTTCGATCAGGGGACTTTGTTATACCTGACTCAGGAGTTTGTTATACCCTTTAGACCAGGGACCTTTTGTTATAATTTCGATGAGGGGACTTTGTTATACTCAATGAGGGGCCTTTGTTAAACTCGATGAGGGGCCTTTGTTATACTCTATCAGGGGACTTTGCTATACTCGATCAGGGGGCTTTGTTATAGTCGATTAGGGAACTTTGTTTTGCTCGATCAGGTGACTTTGTTATACTCGATCAGCGGACTTTGTTATACTCGATGAGGGGCCTTTCTTATACTTGATCAGGGGACTTTGTTATGCTCGATGAGGGGGCTTTGTTATACACGATCAGGGGGCTTTGTTATACTTGATGAGGGGCCTTTGTTTTAATCGTTCAAGGGACTTTTCTATACTCGATCAGGGGACTTTGTTATACTCGATGAGGGGGCTTTGTAAAACTCGATGAGGGGGCTTTGTTAAACTCGATGAGGGGCCTTTGTTATACTCGATCAGGGGACATTGTTATACTCTATGAGGGGCTTTGTTATACTCGATCAGGGGACTTTGTTATACTCTCTCAGGGGACTTTATTATACTCTATCAGGGGACTTTGTTATACTCGATCAGGGGGCTTTATTATACTCGATCAGGGAAGTTTTTTATACTCGATCAGGGGCCATTGTTATAATCGTTCAGGGGACTTTGTTATACTCGATCAGAGGACTTTGTTATACTCGATCAGGGGACTTTGTTATACTCGACCAGGGGAGTTTGATATACTCGACCAGGGGATTCCTTGTCTCACCTGATGAGGGGCTCAGCAACCTCGATCAGCCTTTTTGTTATACTCCTTCGGGATCAGGGGACTTTGTTATACTCGATCAGGGGCCTTTGTTAAACTCGATCAGGGGCCTTTGTTATACTCGATCAGGGGACTTTTTATACTCTATCAGGAGACTTTGTTATACTCGATCAGGGGGCTTTGTTATACTCGATCAGGGAACTTTGTTATAATCGTTCAAGGGACTTTGTTATACTCAATCAGCGGCCTTTGTTATAATCGTTCAGGAGACTTTGTTATACTCGATCAGGGGACTTTGTTATACTCGATCAGGGGACTTTGTTATACTCGACCAGTGGAGTTTGATATACTCGATCAGGGGACTTTGTTATACTCGATCAGGGGACTTTGTTATACTCGACCAGGTGAGTTTGATATACTCGACCAGGGGACTTTTTATACTCTATCAGGAGACTTTGTTATACACGATCAGGGGCTTTGTTATACTTGATCAGTGGCCTTTGTTATGATCGATCAAGGGACTTTGTTATGCTCGATCAGGGGCCTTTGTTATACTGTTCAGGGATTTATTATACTCGATCAGGGGACTTTGTTATACTCGATCACGGGACTTTGTTATACTCAACCATGGTTCTTTGTTATACTTGACCAGGGAAGTTTGTTATACTCGACCAGGGGACTTTGTTATACTCGATGAGGGGCCTTTGTTAAACTCGATGAGGGACCTTTGTTATACTCGACCAGGGGACTTTGTTACACTCGATCAGGGGCCTTTGTTAAACGCGATCAGGGGCCATAGTTATACTTGATTAGGGGACTTTGTTATACTCGATCAGCGGATTTTGTTATACTCGATCAGGAGACTTTGTTATACTCGACCAGGGGACTTTGTTATACTCGACGAGGGGCATTTGTTAAACTCGATGAGGGGCCTTTGTTATACTCGACCAGGGGACTTTGTTATACTCGATGAGGGGCCTTTGTTAAACTCGATGAGGGGCCTTTGTTATACTCCATCAGGGGACTTTCTTATACTCTATCAGGGGACTTTGCTATACTCGATCAGGGGGCTTTGTTATAGTCGATTAGGGAACTTTATTTTGCTCGATCAGGTGACTTTGTTATACTCGATCAGCGGACTTTGTTATACTCGATGAGGGGCCTTTGTTATACCCGATCAGGAGATTTTGCTATCCTCGATCAGGTGACATTGTTATACTCTATGAGGGGGCTTTGTAATACTCGATCAGGGAACTTGGTTATACTCGGTGAGGGGACTTTGTTATACTCGATCAGGGGACTTTGTTATACTCGTTCAGGGGACTTGATATACTTGGATCAGGGGCTTTGTTAAACTCGCTGATGAGGGCCTTGTTATACCTGACCAGGACTCTTGTTATACTCGATCAGGGCCTTTGTTAAACTCCGGATCAGGGCCTGTATATACCTTTATCAGGGATTTTGTTGGTTTCTCGATCAGGGGACTTATATACTCGTTCAGGGGACTTTGTTATACTTGATCAGGGGACTTTGTTATACTCGATGAGGAGCCTTTGTTATACTCGACCAGGGGACTTTGTTATAAACGTTCAGGGGACTTTGTTCTACTCGATCAGGGGACTTTGTTATACTCGATCAGGGGACTTTGTTATACTCGACCATGGGAGTTTGTTATACTCGACCAGGGGACTTTGTTATACTCGATGAGGGGCCTTTGTTAAACTCGATGAGGGGCCTTTGTTTTACTCGATCAGGGGACTTTGTTATACTCTATCAGGGGACCTTGCTATACTCGATCAGGGGGCTTTGTTATAGTCGATTAGGGAAATTTGTTTTGCTCGATCAGGTGACGTTGTTATACTCGATCAGCGGACTTTGTTATACTCGATGAGGGGCCTTTGTTATACTTGATCAGGGGACTTTGTTATGCTCGATGAGGGGGCTTTGTTATACACGATCAGGGGGCTTTGTTATACTTGATCAGGGGCCTTTGTTTTAATCGTTCAAGGGACTTTTTTTTACTCGATCAGGGGACTTTGTTATACTCGATGAAGGGGCTTTGTTAAACGCGATGAGGGGGCTTTGTTAAACTCGATTAGGGGCCTTTGTTATACTCGATCAGGGGACATTGTTATACTCTATGAGGGGGTTTTGTTATACTC